>NC_034176.2:54484248-54787253 GCF_002021735.2 Oncorhynchus kisutch
CACACACACACACACACACACACACACACACACACACACACACACACACACACACACACACACACACACACAGTTAACTAACAGTGACCCCACAAAGAGGACAGTCCATTAGTGCCAGAGAGAAGTAGGGCTCTGTCTCCGGGTGTCACAGTGAACATAGCTCACTGTCAAGACACACGACCGTATCACATCCTCACAGCTAAGAGCAGCAGTTTTCCCAAACCACTTGGCCTGAGCAGGAAAAACCCCGGATCAAAGTTATCCTGGTCAGGAAAAAAATGTATTGCCCTACTCATATAACTCGTGAACAAAATGTGAGTCTAGGACAGGGATCATCAACTAGATCGAGTGGCAGGCTATTTTTCTCTGGAGCGGATGGTCGGGGGGCCAGAACATAATTACAAATCATTTGTAAATTGACTTCAAGAAGCCCAAACATATATAATTTTTGACTAAAACTTAATAATTTCAAACCTTGCTTACATTTGCATATGATCAAAATGTTAGAATTTTTGGGGGGGCTTGGGGGGACCTAAAAAAAACATTTGAGGAACCATGGTCTCCAATTTTTTATTAATTTTTTATTTCAACTTTATTTAACCAGGTAGGCAAGTTGAGAACAAGTTCTCATTTACAACTGCGACCTGGCCAAGATAAAGCAAAGCAGTTCGACACATACAACGACACAGAGTTACACATGGAGTAAAACCAACATACAGTCAATAATACAGTATAAACAAGTCTATATACGATGTGAGCAAATGAGGTGAGATAAGGGAGGTAAAGGCAAAAAAAAGGCCATGGTGGCAAAGTAAATACAATATAGCAAGTCAAACCCTGGAATGGTAGATTTGCAATGGAAGAATCTGCAAAGTAGAAATAAAAATAATGGGGTGCAAAGGAGCAAAATAAATAAATAAATTAAATACAGTAGAGAAAGAGGTAGTTGTTTGGGCTAAATTATAGGTGGGCTTATGTACAGGTGCAGTAATCTGTGAGCTGCTCTGACAGTTGGTAACTTGAATAGGGCTGGGAGGATAACAAGCGAATAGAATTTGACTTGAGCATGGACCTTTTGAGATAATTAGGAAGAAAAATAGACGTTTGATTGTTCACTTGCACTTAAGAGGGAGATGACCTAGAAAATCAACTGAGGCCACAGAGAAAACGGGCCACACAAACAAACAAACCACACATACACGGCCGGCATAAACACAGACGACACTCCCAGCAGCACCTAAACAACACATCACATTCAATAACCACAGGTGACAAGGAGGCCAAGCAAGGGACATAGGACTCACCGCTGTGTGTGTGTGTGTGTGTGTGTGTGTGTGTGTGTGTGTGTGTGTGTGTGTGTGTGTGTGTGTGTGTGTGTGTGTGTGTGTGTGTGTGTGTGTGTGAGTGTGAGTGTGAGTGTGTGTGTGTGTGTGTGTGTGAAACAGCCTTTCACGTAGGAAACATAAACAACTGAATGTCTACTTGCAGAGAGAGAGACTGCTCCAAATGAGGTGTTAATAAAGCTGGACTGCATTACCACTTCTAATATCCACATGCAAACACTATCCTTACAAAAGCGCAGTAATTGATATTTAAAAAATGATGATGGTACGGAAATGTTACATGTTTTTCATACTCATGAAGAACATACTAGCCACAAAATACACCATCTGGCCAGTAGCCGCAGGCCGTAAGATAGGTTAGCTATAAGCCTTATGACCCTCAACCAATGTCACAGTCAGTCGTTCTGTTCGTCTTCGTGAGACGAAATGACACAGAAATAAATGTGATTGAAAATGAGGGTGTGAGGTAAAAAGGGATATACAGTGTTGGGAGAGTATGAGAGAGACAGGGGGAGAGGTAGAGAGAGAGAGAGAGAGGTAGAAAGAGATGAGAGAAAGTGGAGGAGAGAAGGCATGAGGGATAAAAAAATACTGTAAAAAAAAAAAGTGCTAGAGTGGCAGCCTAACGAAGGTAAACATCCCGTTCTCTACCAGCACAGGTGCATCCTTCAAATGGTCTCATTTCCCTGCCTCAGAAAGACAGTCCTGTCACATATTATAACAATACCACAAGGGAATACACACACTCACACACACTGAGCTAATTATAGAAACCATGCATTCGCACACTGCTGTTTACAACAGAACTGTCAAGAATATAAAAGAAGAACCCATATTTACTAAGTAGTTCGGAAGAACGGTGTACTGATGTGTGTGCATGTGAGTGTGCCTCCATGTGTGTGTAGATGTGTGTTTGTCCTCGAACCAGACCTGGTAGTCCAGGCATCAGAATAAATCAGCAGAGTGAGGTGAGACCACAACCCTGCTGGGAGGTGAGACCACAACCCTGCTGTGAGGTGAGACCACAACCTTACTGTGAGGTGAGAACACAACCCTTTTGGGAGGTGAGACCACAACCTTACTGTGAGGTGAGAACACAACCCTGCTGGGAGGTGAGACCACAACCCTGCTGTGAGGTGAGACCACAACCCTGCTGGGAGGTGAGACCACAACCCTGCTGTGAGGTGAGACCACAACCTTACTGTGAGGTGAGAACACAACCCTTTTGGGAGGTGAGACCACAACCTTACTGTGAGGTGAGAAAATAAACCCTACTGTGAGGTGAGACCACAACCCTGCTGTGAGGTGAGACCACAACCCTACTGTGAGGTGAGACCTGCTTAAGCTCCTCCCAGGGTCAGCCAGGGAGAGGAGATTTTGGATGCACACACACACACAAATACATAGAAGTGTCATTTAATCGACACTCTTATCCAGAGCGACTTGCAGTAGCAATTAGGGTTAAGTGCCTTGCTCCAGGGCACATCAACACATTTTTCACCGAGTTGGCTCAGGGATTCGAACCAGTGTCCATTCGGTACCCCCATCCTGGCAGACGGATGTGTGTGTGAGCCACTGCAGAGAGATCCCCCCCGCCCCTTTGTGGATGGCAGTGCTGACCCAAAGCTGTCATAAGAATTCTCACATCGAATCAAAGGCATGGCGTTATCAAGGGTATTCACAGGAGAGGACACACACACACCATTACCAACCGTAACTGTCTGCGGTTTGTCAATGAAATGCTTAAAGAGTAGCTTTCATCATCCTCATCATCAAATGAAATGTTGCTTACCTGTTAAATAAAGCCCCCCCCCCCCAGCATCAGAGGAAAGGAAGGACGAAAACATAGGAAAGAAGGGAGAGAGAGAAAATAGGTTCGTCGGTTAGTTGGTCATGACCTGAACTTAAAATGTTTACAATACACCAAAAAGGTGAGGAGTGAGAGCGGTGAAAACAAAACGATCAAAATTCCACCCAAGTGTGGTTCATTTGCCCATGTGGTTCATTTGCCCGTGTGGTTCATTTGCCCGTGTGGTTCATTTGCCCGTGTGGTTCATTTGCCCGTGTGGTTCATTTGCCCGTGTGGTTCATTTGCCCGTGTGGTTCATTTGTCCGTGTGGTTCATTTGCCCGTGTGGTTCATTTTCCCGTGTGGTTCATTTTCCCGTGTGGTTCATATGCCCGTGTGGTTCATTTGCCCGTGTGGTTCATTTGTCCGTGTGGTTCATTTGTCCGTGTGGTTCATTTGCCCGTGTGCTTCATTTGCCCGTGTGGTTCATTTGCCCGTGTGGTTCATTTGTCCGTGTGGTTCATTTGCCCGTGTGGTTCATTTTCCTGTGTGGTTCATTTGTCCGTGTGGTTCATTTGCCCGTGTGGTTCATTTGTCCGTGTGGTTCATTTGCCCGTGTGGTTCATTTGCCCGTGTGGTTCATTTGCCCGTGTGCTTCATTTGCCCGTGTGGTTCATTTGCCCGTGTGGTTCATTTGTCCGTGTGGTTCAGTGGTTCATTTGTCCGTGTGGTTCATTTGTCCGTGTGGTTCATTTCCCCATGTGGTTCATTTGTCCGTGTGGTTCATTTGTCCGTGTGGTTCATTTTCCCGTGTGGTAATTGTCATACAGCTTACACCTATTCTATTCTATCGGGAGAAAAAGGAAAGGAAACCTTATTAGCCCTCGCCCAGTGAGCCAACTCCCCTTTAGCTGAGGTCATTCAGTGAGCGATCAATCGCGTTTATGACCTGCTTCTACCCGCCAGGTGCCAACCCTCAGAAATGTACTGCCAACTAATGCCCACCCAAAGCCTCCATTATAGCCTCCTCTTTTATAGCTCTTACTCATAGCTTCCATTCGTCGGGTAATAGTGTTGGCGTGGTGACGTAGTACCGATGAAACGGCTTTATGACATGGGAGATAAACAACACGGGAACCTTTTGCACACCTGTTTAGCATGCAGTGTGAATATAATGCTGGGTTATACAATATTATGATGTTTGCCTAATGTGTAAAGCCCTATGGGAGAAGTTGTTGAAAAGACAAATCCTTTAGGGTGGGATGTACGAGGAAAAATTCTATGAAAGACAGAAGCAAAAGTGCAGACCACACACACACACACACACACACACACACCACACACACATCACACATCACACACCAGTTAACCAGAAAGGAAATCTTCTGTTAGGCATTGTTATTAGCCTCATTTCCTGCCCTGGGTCTTTGATGCCAGCTCTGTACTGACGAACGCTGCTCGATGAAATGTATTAAAGCCATGACGTTTCAACCCAGGGCTCTGAAAAGAATCCAATTCAAAACAGTTTGGGATTCATGAAATCGAAAACACACTGAATCCCAGCCGCAAAACGGAACAGAAATGTTACCGTCTAATTTGGCCCCGCGCTCGCGTGGTTGGTTCTCCTCAGCCCACTCCACCAGTCAAACCCAGGAAGAGTGCATATTAAAGCTCAAGCAAAAGCCTACCCAGCCACTTGAAAGGATTATGTTGTTGCTTGGCCTTTTAATGAAAGTAATAAATGAAATGAAAGATAGGTTTGCGTGTCAATGGGTATAATGTTGAGTGAGAATGTGTGTGCATCTTGTTCTACGAGGGCCCACACATTGCGTCCAAACGTGTCCTGGCTCTCAGCTCTAATAGAGAATCACTAGTGAGAAAACAGAGGCCTCTCCTGTGAACACCAGGGTTGCCAGATTGGCAAGACCCCTGCCAAAGCCAAGGGGGGGGGGGAGAAGTGGACATCCACCCCTCCGAGACCAAAACACAATTCAAGTCAATGGCAGAAACCATTCACTAATTCTTGCTTCAACTCTACACAGGCCAATCTGGCAACCATGAAGTTGGTTTTAGCCAGAGAGGAGATAGGTTGCCAGGAATACAGCCACGGTGGGTGGAGAGAATACAACCATGTGGATGAATGTTTCATCCTGTTCTCACACTCCTAGAGAGCACTCATTGGCACTGTTGTCTCAGGCTTTCAGAAAGATCAGACCTGATCCTTTTTAAAGGCCAAATCTGAAAGACCATAAGAGTATTTCAAATAATCTGGTGCTAGGTTGGCCATCTCTGTTTTAAACTATCCTATGACAAAGGTGGAGGAGAAGGCACACTAGGTTGGCCATCTCTGTTTTAAACTATCCTATGATAAAGGTGGAGGAGAAGGCACCCTAGGTTGGCCATCTCTGTTTTAAACTATCCTATGATAAAGGTGGAGGAGAAGGCACCCTAGGTTGGCCATCTCTGTTTTAAACTATCCTATGACAAAGGTGGAGGAGAAGGCACCCTAGGTTGGCCATCTCTGTTTTAAACTATCCTATGATAAAGGTGGAGGAGAAGGCACCCTAGGTTGGCCATCTCTGTTTTAAACTATCCTATGATAAAGGTGGAGGAGAAGGCACCCTAGGTTGGCCATCTCTGTTTTAAACTATCCTATGATAAAGGTGGAGGAGAAGGCACCCTAGGTTGCCAGGTGTACACTCAAAGCTTATTTTTATTGATTTAATTTAACTAGGCAAGTCAGTTAAGAACCAATTCTTTTTTTTTACAATGACAGCCTAGGAATAGTTGGTTAACTGCCTTGTTCAGGGGCAGAACTACAGAATTTGACCTTGTCAGCTCAGGGATTCAATCTAGTAACCTTTCGGATACTGGCCCAATGCTCTAACCACTAGGCTACCTGCCACCCCAGATGAACTACAACTGTGTCCTTGTCTCGTAGAACCACAGATGACAACAACAAACTCCCAGACCCCATAACCCACCATAACAATCTCCTCCCAGCTTTAACTAACAACTGACTGACTGACTGACTGACTGACTAGCTAGCTAACTAACTAACTAACTAACTAACTAACCAGAACTCACTCTCCCAGTCTCTCTGCACCAGATGCAGCAGTCAGTAAGACTACAGTAGCCCAATTTATCGCATAGCAGCAATCCTGTGATCAAATTACGAGGTGA
Organism: Oncorhynchus kisutch; assembly: GCF_002021735.2. Classification (NCBI taxonomy): domain Eukaryota; kingdom Metazoa; phylum Chordata; class Actinopteri; order Salmoniformes; family Salmonidae; genus Oncorhynchus; species Oncorhynchus kisutch. The sequence continues at coordinate 54,490,563 of NC_034176.2, forward strand.
GTGCTCCGTCAGTCTAGCAATCCCTTAAAGAGCTTAGAGAGGCGGACGGGCAGCCAAGGCAGGAGTCGTAACCCTGCGGTGGGTCAGTAAGGATGTTCTCGCCCACTTTCCCGCACGCTTGTCTTAGGACTAATCCCGTTTCGTTGGCGAGAGCGGTGTGTGTGTGTGTGTGTGTGTGTGTGTGTGTGTGTGTGTGTGTGTGTGTGTGTGTGTGTGCGCGCCACCCTTAGATCGCGTCATCACCGCCGCCCAAGTTCAGTGTAAGGCGAGGAAGGGAAAAGGACAAATGACAAGTGTGTTTATGTGCAGAGGGCAAAAGGATGAGTCAGGGGGTTGTAGGGTACAAGACGAGTCACTAGCACCGCACACGCTCCAGGGGCTGTGATGTCATCCAAATAATCACATTGTTATGTCCCATGTCGGAATTTCTAACTTTACGCTATAGGAATTCTGAAAATCCACATAGGAGTTCTTACCATCCATTTAAATTTTTTACATTCCATACAGGCAAACATAATTAATGCATGTTTATCACATGCATATCTACATTTGTGGAATATCACACGTTTCAATGTTTGGAATGTCCCTGGTTTCAGCAATAGGTTGAAAGAGGCATTCCGTCATCCCATCACACGACACAGTTGGCAGTGACGGATTACTCGTTTCACTCCGCTTCCACTTGTCACACACCCGTTGAACACTGATGACGCTCGCGAAACGGCCGAGGAGAGAGAAAGGAGGAGGAAGAGGGGCGGGGGGGGAAGAGAGGGGGGGGGGGAAGAGAGAGTAATGAGAAAGGGAGAAGTAGAGAAAAAAGAAAAAGAGACATACAGGTGACATGGCAAAGAAACCCATTTTAAACCGCCATGAAATTACCCTGCAAGACTGCTGGGAGGCAAACGCCCCAGATAAAGAGAGAGAAAGAGGCTGTGGACTGAGGGATGGTATACAGCGGTGAGTGTGTGTATGTGTGTGTGTATGTGTGTGTGTGTGTGTATGTGTGTGTGGGGGGGGGATTAGATTTGGCTGTTTGTGCTGGGAGCCACAGAGACCCTTCAGCATCCTCTGGAAGCCTCAACCGTGTCAGATCACATCAGTGTCCTTGCCAGCATTCAAGCACACACGCACGCACGCGCACACACACACACACACACACACACACACACACACACACACACACACACACACACACACACACACACACACACACACACACACACAAACACACACACACAGCCACAGAGGCAGCAGCAAAGCCTGCATCCCCGGGAGACAGCGAGGGTTGGGCTGGTTTACTGACAGCCAATCTCCTTAAGAATGTCTTCATAATATGATGGCACCCACACACTCCTCGAACCCAAACTCAGCCCCTCCTCTGTCCTCGTTACCCACCCCCCCACCCCGTGACCACCAATCACACAGCTTACCATGAAAACCCAAATCCCCCTACTGCTCCTCATCGCTGACCCTGCCTCCGGATCCTAACGCCCTGTATCACTGGTGAACATGGATATGACGAGGTAAGCAGGTTTGGCGGCCGGATTGTCAGCGATGCGATGTGGGGACGTTAAGGGAAGCCTTTCACCAGACTCCCCTTAGGGATTTATTTCTAATACCCTTATTGCATTCGCTGTCTCCTCTCTCCACCCCCTCTCCTCTCTTCTCTCTCTCTCTTTCGGTGTCACATGTGACCCAGTTCAACTTGCTCGCTCTCCTCTCCAGGCTCTTTCTAGTAGTCCACGGTAGCAGCCAGGGATAGGATAATGTCTGTTGTGGAGCATGACGCATTGGAACACTGCATTGGAGGGGCCATGGTGGCTCTGACAGACAGACTCCCTCAGGGCTACAGAAGAGATATGAGAGACGACCTTAGTATACTGACAGACAGAGATAGAGAGGGAGAGAGAGAGAGAGGGAGAGAGAGAGAGAGAGAGAGAAAGGAGACTCAGGAACGGCATTCCATCATCCCCCCCAATAGTAGAGAAATGCAGGACTGATACAAGTCACTCTCTCATTACTTCTCGCTAAACTTTCAAATGTAGGTCTGACATCTACTGTCTTAAACTGTGATCATCTCTCACAAAACAAGTTCATCATTAAAAAGCCAGTGAAAAGAAAGGATGATAATTCCCTAGTTACCAAATCAACGTTTACTGAACAACAGGCTGGAAAACATTAGCTTCTCTCTCTCGTCCTATCTCCCTCTTATCTCTCTCACTAACCCCCCCCCCCCCCCCATCTGTTGAGCAGATGGAGGATAATTGGTTTCTTAGGAGAAACGGGAAGTATTCCTAGTGAGATGGGAGAGTCGTAGAATTTCCTCCAATATTTAGAAGGTGGACATGATTAAAAACGGCAAATGAGGATTAAATCAATTTAAAGTCAGGAAAATTGCAAGCTGATTGACAAGGTTGTATATGCAACAAATGGAGGGGAAATGATCTCCCCTTTTAATCAAAATGACCTCAAATAAACAATGGAATCATGTTGTCAAAAGAGGTTTTCCATATTCTCCGAGTGTGGGGGGGAAAATCCAGTGTTTGGTGGAACATAAGGTGCCACTTTATTCCATTCCCCTGTCAGATTTCACTATGGCCAGCTCACTGACTGTGCATGGACTTCCAAATCAATTGGTCAGTTGATCTTGTAACGGTTAACATCCGAACTGGACAGACATAATCCCTACCAAGCTGCCATAACGTTTTAAGTGAGGCTTGCAAAAATAGGGCCGGTTATGAGAACCATAAGTCAGAAGGACCCAAGGGCTAGCTAACCCTAACCCCATTGACCCCAACTGATGGTTTACAACACATAAACTCAATTCCCCCAAAAAGGGCAGGAGCCTACGGGGGGAGCGATAAACAAGTATATTGGGTCGTAAAGTATGTAGGCTTTCCCGTAAACCTCTCTGCTGTGGGACTCCATTCAGTCACTCAGTCAGACACACTGCCAGGATATTACTGCAGCCTGGAGCACCACCATCTTCCCTCTTCATTAACCCTGACACTGAGTTAGGGTCACACCATAACCACCGTCACCTCTGGATCTGCTGAGGCCTGGTTTTTTTTAAGGCCCAGCCCCAGAGAGAGGGAAGGAAAGAGGGACGGATAGAGAGGGGGGAGAGGTATAGTATTAGAGAGGTAGAAGTAGAGAGGGAAGGGAAAGTGGATAGGGAGAAAGAGTAGATGGGGGGGGGGGGGGAATGGATTTAGGAACTTGCTCACCTCCAATTTAATGTGCTAAAGGGGATGGTTGGTGGTGCTTGGATAACAGGCAACCAATAAAAGGGAAATCTCAAATAATATACGAGTCAGAGAGCATCAGACTAAAGGTTACAGCAAATGACATACTGCTCTCTAGCAAGAAGGGAAGATTACTCTGAGTTCAATATATTTGGGAAGGATAGATCAGCTGCAGGTCACAGTAGTCCAATTAAGTGTGTGTGTGTGTGTGTGTGTGTGTGCGTGAATGTTTCCGTGCTACACGCGTGTGTGTGCTCGCAACAGCGTGTGTGTGTGTGCGTTTTTGACTCGCCACAGGGAAAGGGGGGAATAGTGCGGATTACGAGGACAGCGGCTCCATATGGGTCTAAGCAGGTCTGATGCCCAGCTCTGGAATATAGCCCAGACTGTCCTGGCTCCAACCCAGAACAACAATCTCTTTAGCTGGCAATGATCTGCTGGTTATGCCTGGCAGGCCCTGGTTCTACTTAACTTATAGACTCACAACAGGGGGACACCGAGGTAGGGAGAGCCACAGAGGTTAAAGACGTAAATGCTAAACTTTTAAAAGACTGAACCCTGTTTTTAATCTGCGCAGACTCTGATAGAGTTTCAACCGGTGTCCTGGAATCAAACACGACTCTTCCTCTGACTTTATTTGAGGTTCACTAGTGTCTGTGGTTATGTTGAGACTTCCGTAAACCACAAAATGAAATGTCTCCTGTTGATGTCATTACTTACTTAGTCAACCTCTCAACATGTTGGATAAATTACCTTTGTATGACCTGGTTTCAGATTATGATGCCGTTTCGATCCTGGGTTTATTCAATAGAGTGACTATGCTGTGTCAATCTGAGAGTTGGATCTGTGCCCTGTTTCCCTTAATCCTATGTTGACAACAGCTGAATACTGTACCTCTTTTCACCGATCCCGCCACGCAATCTGGCATGTGACTTCTCTCCAAACCTGATTCATTACAACAGATTTTTGATCCAGACATGTTGAGGATATTGAATTAGGGCGATCTGGATTTAAAAAAAATCTCCATGTAATCAGACGCGCCTGTCAATACAGATGTCACCGTGTTCACAGCTGGTTGTCAGGGTAATCTGTAAAGTATGAATCATGGCGCCTGATAAGCGCTCCGCCATTATATATATATATATACAATTGAAGTCTGAAGTTTACATACACCTTAGCCAAATACATTTAAACTCAGTTTTTCACAATTCCTGACATTTAATCCTAGTAAAAATTCAGTTTTAGGTCAGATAGGATCACCACTTAATTTTAAGAATATGAAATAGCAGAATAATAGTAGAGAGAATTATTTATTTCAGCTTTTATTTCTTTCATCTCATTCCCAGTGGGTCAGAAGTTTACATACACTCAATTAGTATTTGGTAGCATTGCCTTTAAATTGTTTAACTTGGGTCAAACATTTCAGGTAGCCAATAAGTTGGGTGAATTTTGTCCCATTCCTCCTGACAGAGCTGGTGTCAGGTTTGTAGGCCTACTTGCTTGCACACACTTTTTCTATAGGATTGAGGTCAGGGCTTTGTGATGGCCACTCCAATACCTTGACTTTGTTGTCCTTAAGCCATTTTGCCACAACTTTGGAAGCATGCTTGGGATCATTGTCCATTTGGAAGTGTCACGACTTCTGCCGAAGCCGGATCCTCTCCTTGTTCAGGTGGCGGTCGGCGTCGCCGGTCTTCTAGCCATCATCGATCCACTTTTCATTTTCCATGTGTTTTGTCTTGTTTTTCCTCACATCTGGTTTCAATTCCCTCAATCATTTGTTGTGTATTTAACCCTCTGTTCCCCCCATGTCTTTGTGTGGGATTGTTTATTGTAAATGCTTGTGCACGTGTTGATTGGTGCGCGACGGGTTTTGTACCCAAATGTCTTGTTATTTTTATGCCGTGGGTTTTGCTATTAAACTGCTCGGCTATTACCAAGTTCTGCTCTCCTGCGTCTGACTTCCCTGCCACCGATTACGCAGCCCATACAAAATCCCACACCAACTATATGGAGTCAGCAGGAGCAGGTGCCCCTGGAATAGGGCTGGAGGAGCGCGTCCAGGAGCATGCGGCGATGCTTCACCATCTCGGCGGCGCCATGGACCAGGTTGTCCAAACTATGGACCGCTGGGTGAGACAGGGAGTTCCTCCAGCGCCTCCACCAGCAAACCAGGGTCTCCACTACTCGTCCCCCCTTCACCCAGTCCCAGTGGGATTTGTCTCGCCCTTCCCAGGGAGTATGACGGGACGGCTGCACGCTGCCAGTGTTTCCTGTTACAGCTTGACCTCTACCTGGCAACTGTCTACCCGGCTCCTTCAGGTCGTGAGAAAGTGTAGAGGAGGATATTTCTCCAAAAAGTACGATCTTTGTCCCCATGTGCAGTTGCAAACTGTATTCTGGCTTTTTTATGGTGGTTTAGGAGCAGTGGCTTCTTCCTTGCTGAGCAGACTTTCAGGTTATGTCGATATAGGACTCGTTTTACTGTAGATATCGACACTTCTGTTATCACCAGCATCTTCACAGGGTCCTTTGCTGTTGTTCTGGGATTGATTTGCACTTTTCGTAACCAAAGTACGTTCATCTCTAGGAGACAGAACGCGTCTTCTTCCTGAGCAGTATGACAGCTGCATGGTCCCATGGTGTTTATACTTGCTGTTACGGATACAGGTATCCTGTGTGTTTCTTTTCTCTCCTTCTCCCCTCACAGGTGGCAATCATCATTCCCCAATCAGTCACCAATCAGTCATCCATCAGAAGACATCTGCTCCTTTTCCCTTACCCAATCACATTCCTTTTCCCTTGGTTTAAAAACCCTGTCAGTTGTTTTCTCATGAGCTCGATCTCTCTGTCATGCAATATCTCTCTGTAGAGATCTTGTTTGGTTTAGCAACTACATGTCACTTTGTCCGTTATCCTGTGAGTTTTGTTATGGTGTTTGACTGTTTGTTTGATGGTGGGGAAATGGGTACCAAGACAAGTCACCCATGGGCATACACTACCCGTAGGAATACTTTGTCTAAGAGCACTCGTTAGAACTGGGCGGACCACCCACTGTATTTTTGGTTAGTTAGTTAGCTGTATTGAAGTAGGCTAGTCTAGCTTAGGGGTGTTTTGGGATATTTGTTTATTTCCTTGGGTCCAGATCAGCCCCTTTTCCTGCCCCCCTTTACCGTGTGTTTACCAAATAAACCATGAGTGTTTGACGGTAATTTAGTTGTCTGTGGTTTTTGTTCTCACTTACTTTTTCACTATTATAATTTGCATGAGGGTGGTTACGGATCTCGATACCATCCCCCCTAGCCTGCCGGGCCAAAGGGATTCGTAACATAAGTGGGGGCTCATCCGGGATCTGTCATTACTGACACCCATGCCGCTTGTGCAGATTGTAGTGGTAGTTCAGTGTTGAGCGTCATAGCTGATGTAGCATTAGTGTTTGCTATTTTTAAGTCTCATAGAAAGTCTTCTAGTAAGACTTATGTGGAATTTGCTAGAGACAAGAGAAATCTGTTTGATAAATGGCATGCTGCTAGCAAGGTAACTGATTTCAACTCTCTCCGGGAGTTAATCTTGTTGGAAGAGTTTAAAAATTGCTTACCCGACCACATTGTAGTTTACCTAAACGAACAGAAAGTATCCTCCCTGTCAGAAGCGTTTGTGTTGGCAGACAAGTTTGTGTTCACGCACAAGAGCGTGTTTTCGGCTCATACTGAGAGTAGAGCCACTGAGTTGCCTACATTTAGCCCTAGTCGGCCAGCAGTATATCAAGCACGCCAGAAAAATGAGCGTCCCTGTTTCTATTGCCATAAGGTGGGACATATGATTAATGATTGCGTCCTGCTAAAACACAAACAAGGGATGCCTCTTCGTGCGAAGCCGCCAACAGGTGTTGGTCTAATTCGTACAGTTGTGAGGTCTGAAACGAAACAGGTGCCTCAGAACAAATGTAGTTTGAAAGTCACAGTCCCCGACCGCAGTTATGAACCGTTCATTTTCGAGCGGTTTGTTTCCCTAACGGATGACAAAGCGTCTCAGCTTCCGGTTAAAATCCTTAGCGATACTGGTGCGGTGCAGTCGTTTATATTGTCTGGTGTGTTGTCCTTATCCGACGATACATACTGTGGTTCCAGTGTGTTAGTTCAGGGTATTGAAATGGGTTTTGTCCCAGTGCCATTGCACTTTGTGAATGTACACTCTGACTTAATCAGTGGAATTTTCAGAGTGGGAGTACGTCCTATGTTGCCAGTAAAAGGTGTGACCTTTATAATCGGTAAAGATATTGCCGGAGGAAAGGTAGACAACGTATTGGAAGTATTGGAGAAAAGTGACCACTCTCTCTCCAATGAGCTGGCACAGAGTTATCCACATGTGTTCCCCGCTTGTGCTGTCACTCGTGCTCAGGCACGTCAAGTGGGTGACGTGATAGATTTGTCGAACACTGTTCTGTTCAAAGAGATTGCTCAAGAGGATGGGTTGTGTGCTACCTCTGGGAAGCTAATCACCTCTGACAAACAGCCCAGGGAAGAATCGAAGTATGTTGAACTTATTGCTGATGCAATACAGTTACCAGTCACTCGTGAGCAGCTGGTTGTTTTTCTAGTGTTGTCTCATTGGAAGAGGTAAAGAAGAAGAACGTGGCGTACTTCATTGATGGTAATCTCCTCATGTGTAAATGGACATCCCATTTTGACGCGGACGGAGATTGGAATGCTGTTTATCAAATAGTGATTCCTACAGCCTTTCGACAAAATGTGTTATCCCTTGCTCATGATCACCAGTGGTCTGATCATTTAGGAATCACCAAGACTTATGATCGGATCCTTTGACATTTCTTTTGGCCAGGTTTTAAAACGATGTGGCTCAGTCCTGTCGGACATGCCACACATGCCAGATAACCAAATCAGGTTATTCCTCCCGCTCCTCTTTGTCCAATACCTGTCATAGGTGAACCATTCGAACATGTGGTGGTTGATTGTGTTGGACCGTTACCGAAGACAAAATCGGGTAACCAGTTTCTGTTAACGGTTATGTGTATGGCAACAAGATACGCCGAGGCCATTCCTCTGTGAAGGATTTACAGCCCCGGTAGTGATAAAGCCTTATTTAAATTCTTCGACATTTGGGTTACTTAAGGTGGTACAAAGTGATCAAGGTACCACATTTCTATCAAAGCTCTTCAAGCAGGTGTTAAAATCCTTGTCAATTACGCACTGTGCGGCAAGCGCATATCACCCAGAGTCTCAGGTGGCATCAGACACTGAAGTCTATGCTACGTAAATATTGTTTGGAATCTGAGAAAGATTGGGATGAGGGAGTTCCTCTAGTTTTATTTGTTGCTCGTGAAACTGTACAGGAGTCCCTAGGGTTCAGCCCGGCTGAACTAGTGTTTGGTCACACAGTGAGAGGACCAATGAAAGTCCTTAAAGAACAGTTTTTGTCCCAAGAGTTGTGCGGGAGATGAGAATGTGTTGGACTACGTTAGTCGCTTTCGTGAGCACCTACAGCAAGCCTGTGCTCTGCAAAGGAAGCTCTGTGTTCCTCACAGAGGAGTATGAAAAGACACTATGATAAACAGGCTGTTTCTCATCCACTACAGCCAGGTGACCAAGTACTGGTGTTATTGCCTGTTCCAGGATCTTCACTGTCAGTCGTTTCTCTGGTCCTTATTTAATTGAAAAGAAATTAAGTGAAACTGATTATGTGCTTCAAACTCCTGATAGAAAACGCCAATCTCGTGTGTGTGCCACATTAACATGTTGAAAGCATACCACACCCGACCCATCACCCAGTTAGATTGTTCAAAAACAGCGGCAGGTACTACTGTCTCCTCTGCTTCTGCTGCTATGATAGTGGGCTGTCATATTGATAATGTTGATGGAGATGGATTAGAGTTGCGCAATACTCAGCAGCAGTGTGTTAGATTGCCCAACTCAGAAATGCTGCTGTCTCTCTGGTTCATTTAACGGACGGACAGGCCGACGATATTATGAGGCTGCTACACAGTTTTCCATGTCTCTTTAATGACGTTCCTACTCGCACAAACGTGTTGGAACATGACATTAATGTTGGAAATGCTGCCCCTATCAAGCAACACCCATATCGTGTCAGTGCTTCTAAGAGGAAGATAATGAGGGATGAAGTGAGATATTTTTTGGAGAAAGACCTGGCTAAGCCAAGTTCAAGCCCTTGGAGTTCTCCTTGCATTCTGGTTTCTAAACCTGATGGTACGTCCAGGTGATGTACGGATTATTGAAAGGTAAATTCTGTCACAATGCCAGATTCGTTCCTGTTACCCAGACTGGATGACTGTATCGACACTGTTGGTGCTGCTACTTATGTAACAAAGTTGGACCTCTTAAAAGGTTACTGGCAGGTTCCATTAACCTCACGTGCTTCTGAAATATCGACTTCCAGACGACTTCCTACAATACCCTGTCATGGTTTTTGGGATGCGAAATGCACCACTTTCCAACAACTGGTTAACTCTGTATTAGCTGGCGTTCCCAATTGTAGTGCATACCTTGATGATCTAGTGATTTATTAATCTGAGTGGTCAGTTCATGTTGACTCTCTAAGGGTAGTATGTGAACGTTTAGCAGCTGCTTCTCTAACCCTGAACTTAGCAAAGTGCGAGTTTGGGAAGGGTACTGTTACTTATCTCGGCAAAGAGGTCGGCCATGGACAGGTGTTGATGCCAAGGTCTTGGATATAACTGCATTCACCGCACCTACTACCAGACGAGAGCTATGCCGCTTTTTAGGGATGGTTGGCTACTACCCTGGTTTCTGTAAAAATTTCTCTGCGGTAGTTGCTCCATTGACCGATTTGCTCAGTCCGGCTAGATCGTTTGAGTGGTCCCATGATTGTCAGGTAGCTTTTGAATCTGATAAAGCACTCTTATGTACTACCCCTGTACTTGCTGCTCCGGATTTTGAGCGACCATTTAAACTTGAAGTAGATGCTAGTGCCAGAGGTGCTGGTGCTGTTCTACTGCAGCAGGACAAGAGTGGAGTGGATCATCCTGTTTGTTATTTTTCTCGTAGATTTAACAAATGTCAGACAAACTATGCGACCATAGAACAAGAAGCTCTTGCTTTGTTGTTAGCTCTGCAATACTTTGAAGTATATATTGTTTCCAGTACCCTACCAGGGATCGTATATACTGATCATAACCCCTTAGTGTTTCTCCACCGGATGTACAACCAGAACCAGCGCCTTATGCGTTGGGTGCTTATTGTACAGAATTATAATTTGGAGATCTGCCACAAAAAGTGTTCTGAGAATGTATTAGCATATGCTTTGTCTCGTGTGTAAAAATTATGATTTTTGTATGTTTTGTAAATACTTTGTTAGCAATCCTATTGGGTTGCTCTTTTAAGGGTGGGAGTGTTATGGATACAGGTATCTTGTGTTTCTTTTCTCTCCTTCTCCCCTCACAGGTGGCAATCATCATTCCCCAATCAGTCATCAAGCAGAAGACACATGCTCCTTTTCCCTTACCCAATCACATTCCCTTTCCCTTGGTTTAAAAACCCTGTCAGTTGTTTTCTCATGAGCTCGATCTCTCTCTGTAGAGATCTTGTTTGGTTTAGCAACTACATGTCACTTTGTCCGTTATCCTGTGAGTTTTGTTATGGTGTTTGACTGTTTGTTTGATGGTGGGAAAAGGGGGTACCAAGACAAGTCACCCATGGGCATACACTACCCGTAGGAATACTTTGTCTAAGAACACTCAAAAAATACCCACTGTATTTTGGTTAGTTAGTTAGTTGTATTGAAGTAGGCTAGTCTAGTTTAGGGGTGTTTTGGGATATGTGTTAATTTCCTTGGGTCCAGATCAGCCCCTTTTCCTGCCCCCCTTTACCGTGTGTTTACCAAATAAACCATGAGTGTTTGACGGTAATTTAGTTGTCTGTGGTTTTTGTTCTCACTGTTATAATTTGCATGAGTTATGTTACGGGTCTCGATAGCATCCCTCTAGCCTGCCGGGCCAAAGGGATTTGTAAAACTTGCGTACTATTGTTTGTACAGATGAACGTGGTACCTTCAGGTGTTTGGAAAGAATGAACCAGACTTGTGGAGGTCTTCAATTTTTTTTCTGAGGTCTTGGCTGATTTCTTTTGATTTTCCCATGATGTCAAGCAAAGAGGCACTGAGTTTGAAGGTAGGCCTTGAAATTCATCCACAGGTACACCTCCAATTGACTCAAATGATGTCAATTAGCCTATCAGAAGCTTCGAAAGCCATGACATCATTTTCTGGAATTTTCCGAGCTGATTAAAGGCACAGTCAACTTAGTGTATGTAAACCTCTGACCCACTGGAATAGTGATACAGTGAAATAATCTGTGAACAATTGTTGGAAAAATTACTTGTCATGCACAAAGTAGATGTCCTAACCGACTTGCCAAAACTATAGTTTGTTAACAAGAAATTTGTGGAGTGGTTAAAAAACAAGTTTTAAGGACTCCAAACTAGGTGTATGTATACTTCTGACTTCAACTGTGTATATATGGGGTGGTAGGTAGCCTAGTGGTTAGAGCGTTGGCCCAGTAACCGAAAGGTTGCTAGATCGAAACCCCGAACTGACGAGGTAAAAATCTGTCATTCTGCCCCTGAACAAGGCAGTTAACCCCTTGTTTCTAGGCCAATATTGTAAATAAGAATTTTCTTCTTAACTGACATTATTTTCTCTCTGACAGTAGACATCAAGCAAATGTAATTAATCGTGGCAAACACAGTTTGTCAGTTTCCCTATTCAAAAAGACATCTTGTGTCTACAGGAAATTTCTAATAATAATCTTGTAGGAGGTACTGGCATTCTGAAGCAGTTGAGTTGGTGTGGGTGACTGAGTGTGGCGTCATGCATTCTGATTCCATCCACCAACTGTCTCTCTGGGATGAAACCGAGCAAGACCGAGCGTGACAGCAGTTCAGATGGGCTGCAATGCCCAAACATAGTGTGGGTTCAGTCTCTCGCTCTCTCCTCTACTTATATCCCCTCTCGCTCTCCATCTTCCTCCTGAAGAGCAGCCTGAAGTCTGAATGAGCTTCTCTCTTATAACACTCATCCCTCCTGCACTCAGAGATGTACTGATCAGCCACTACAGGTGTGATTTGGAGAGATGGTTGCAGTGCCAGGACGATTACACGCCCCCAGAAACACCGTTAAGCCTGAACAGGGAGAGCAATCAAAATCCGAGCCCAATCAGTCTGAAGTATAGTTCTTCAACCACACACTAGATAAAAAGGGTTAGATTCGCCTTGATTTCTGGTTCACCGATCTCTGCATGGAACCCAAAGGGTTCTACCTGGAACTGAAAGGGACAGATTAAGAACCCTTTTTTTCCTAAAAGAGTAGAGACTAGTGGACCAGAAATCAAAGCTTCGGGTTTTCCAAGGCTTCTCTTACGGGGTCAGCTGAATAACCCTTTAAGGTTCTAGATAGCACCTTTTCTTTCTGAGCGTAGTGTTTAAGAATTTAAAGCCTGGGTCTCACTTGAAAACCCATCTAGTAGAAGACTTACTGAAGCGAATTGTGCCAAACTAACGCCTACAGACCTTCACTACTGAGTCATAAGAGTCTTTGAGGAACATTCTTCGTCCGTGAAACCACCAATACTGCAATTACTCTTATCTACACAAATTTCCCCACTTTGGTCTGAAACTCATATTTCTCTGGGGCTGTGTTCTTTATCAAGACCTTGAGCTCATTAAAAACCTGAGCTTAACATCTCAGTCGGAGTCTCAATCATCAGTAAGCCTAGAGCTCCGTATCTAATCACTTGATTAACTGGTTGGTCCCTCTCACAGTCAGACCCCATCATAATAACCCTAATGACGCTACAAATCAGGACTGGTCCAGCAAAATAAGACAGAAAAACACTATTTAGGATTCTGCCTGTGACATTTAAACCCGTCATTAGCATAACTATGGGAGATGCTGTAGCTTGTGATTGGGTGTTGGAGAGGAAGTGGTAAAGATGGAAAGTGCCTGATCGCTCAGGGTAGATAATGATATTCATCCTATAGACTGTTTTGAATTCCTTGATCAAGCATTAAGATTTGTCATACTTCCAATATGTGTGTAAGTATATCTTAATAGTCCATTTCTAGGGTGATAGATTTCAACACCAAGAGAGAGAACTTAACATATAAGCAGAGCAGGCCTGCGTATTTACAGTCAAAGGTCCATCACAGGTTCCCATAGCGATGTTCTTCCCTAGCCCCTCCACTCTCAGATGTTGAGGATTGATGGAAGAGGTGGCAGAGTGTGTGTGTGTGAAATACTGCTGTCATAAAGGGTACAGGTTGCCATGACTCTTAACCATGGCGCCCTTTGGTAACGTCAAACGGACAGGCGGCTTGCCCTGTCATGCAATTCTCCAGATGTACAGCACTGCTGACCCAGTGTGTTATTATAAAACAGAAATCTGATATTGGCACCAGATGGAGGGAATGTTGGAATCTAACTAACAAAATGACTGTTAATGAAAATGTATGCTCAATCCAGTATAAACTAATGTACAGAATGTATTACAAAATTCACAAATTCTACAGCACAACGGCAGAGTCATGTCTTAAAAAGAACAATGATTCAATAATTCATGCCTTCTGGAAATGCTATGATGTCCAACAGTTATGGGTGGAATTGGAACGTTGGCTGTCAAGTATTACAATGTAAATGTACTTTGAATCTGTCTGTCTGCATATTTCAAGACATGGCATATGAGGTTGCAGTGAGATACCCGATGGGTTGTATGATACTTTTCTCATCAATCATCTTGAAAAAGCATATACTTTAAAAAATAAATAAATGGAAAACTACCAATCCTCCATTGTTAACACAATGGAAAGGTCGAATGCTTGCTTTATTATCGAAATGTTCAAAGTGTGTGGGCGACCGAGAGAAACAAAACGGTGCAGTTTGAGGTCATGTGGCGGAGAATGATGCGGGCGCTGGAGATGAGGGTGTGAGGTGATGTGGGTCTGGCCAGAGGTGATGTCGTGGATGTTTGTGAGCGTCTGCAAGTTGCCGTTTGTATGTTTATGTTTAGTATTGTTTCAAAAAATACATTTAAAAAGAAATTGTAAAAAAAAAAAGATAAAACACCAATTCCAAACACACACACCATTAATATCGTATGAGTTTAATACGTTTTATAGAAGCACGCACTGCTAGGTGAGGGACTAAGCAAGGGTGACCAAAAACCGCGTTCGATGGAGTCCATACACACAGAGACACATCCTCGTATGCACACACACACACACACACGACATTGTCATACACAAGGGAGAACTCTCTCTCCCGCTCCCATACATCTACGCTCGCTGCTTTCGTCTGCAGTTTCCATGGCAACAAACCACCGCAATCCTCAGCATGTGGACGTAAAAAGCTGCAAAACTAGAAAATGGCCATTTCTGAACATTAGGCAGGCAGTGTGAACACTGTCGAGAGCTTAAATGACTTCATGCACAGACGTCTTTAGAATTCAACTCCCTGTAATACTGTCCATGCATGTGCTGTAGGCCCATCCCTCTCTAACATTGTACTGTGGCACACACTGAACGCACACACACACACACACACACACACACACACACACACACACACACACACACACACACACACACACACACACACACACACACAGTCCAACACCAGTTCCTTAAATCTTGAAGGAAAATAGCTCAAACCTAGTCTATATTGTACCTGAGAACTACAGTACCAGTCAAAAGTTTGGACACACCTACTCATTCAAGGGTTTTTCTTTATTTAGACTATTTTCTACATTGTAGAATAATAGTGAAGACATCAAAACTATGAAATAACACATATGGAATCATGTAGTAACCAAAAAAGTGTTAAACAAATCAAAATATATTTTATATTTGAGATTCTTCAAAGTAGCCACCCTTTGCCTTGATGACAGCTTTGCACACTTTTGGCATAGTCTCAACCAGCTTCATGGGGTAGTCACCTGTGGTGCATTTCAAATTAACAGGTGTGCCTTGTTAAAAGTTCATTTGTAGAATGTCCTTCCTTCTTAAGGAGCCAATCAGTTGTGTTGTGACAAGGTAGGGCTGGTCTACAGAAGACAGCCCTATTTTGGTATATGCTATTATAGAAATACATTACATACAGTCATAGTAATGAGTCTCTCTGTATTCAACAGATGCAGCTTTCGTGGACATACTGCATCCCACACAACCCCAGTTTCTCTTAGTCCCTACATCTCCATACCAGCCAGCAGCTATATTACATTCATATGGTTAACAAAACAGGCCCCTTGAGAAGTGAGAGGGAGGCTGGAGATGGCGAACCCAGAGCTCCAGTAATTAATATTCCATGTAAGATATATACACTGAGTGTTCAATACATTAGGAACACCTGCTCTTTCCTTGACATAGACTGACCAGGTGAATCCAGGTGAAAGCTATGATCCCATATTGATGTCACTTCTTAAATGTCCGTCAATCAGTGTAGATGAAGGGGAGGAGACAGTTTAAAGAATGATTTTTAAAGCCTTGATTAGGGCTGTTACGGTGACCATATCATGGCAGCAGTCAAATTCCAAGTGACCGTTTACGCATGGTAATTAGGCTTCTCCAAGCTCTGATGCTGTTGATGGTCGTTAGTAGCCTACCAAACTTGCTAACTGCCTGGTACTCAGCACTCTATTGTCCCTCTAATCACTCTGACATCACTGCAAATGTAATCTAAACTCTAATCAAACACCTTATGAGAGCCCATGAGCGCATGTGGCGCAACATTCCTATAGGATTTGCAATTGCGCAAGAAAACACAGTGATGGCCTCTTAAAAAGAGTAGGATCCCATCAGCTGTCTACAGACTAGGCCTAATATATTTATTTCTCAACTTTCCTAATATTAAGCACATTGCTTCTCATTACAACAGGCGTATAGCCTACTTGGCTGGCATGAAAATGAACCATGGGAAAAGCATCCTCCATTCCCTATTTAAGTGCATAGATTACATGCCCATTTCAAGACAGTTGCATGATAATGGTCCATTCTAAATCAAAACCAATTTCACACATATTATTTAGTGTACAGTGGCAATAAAAAGTATGTGAACCCTTAACCCTTTGAAATTACCTGGATTTCTGCGTAAATTGGTCATAAAATTTTATCTGGGCACAACAATAGACAAACAACACACAAA
Organism: Oncorhynchus kisutch; assembly: GCF_002021735.2. Taxonomy (NCBI): domain Eukaryota; kingdom Metazoa; phylum Chordata; class Actinopteri; order Salmoniformes; family Salmonidae; genus Oncorhynchus; species Oncorhynchus kisutch. Next base: position 54,506,990 of record NC_034176.2, read on the forward strand.
TTATTGTATTTTTGTTGTCTATATTGAATACATAATTTAAACATTCACAGTAGAGGTTTGAAAAACTATGTGAACCCCTAGGCTAAGGACTTTTCCAAAAGCTAATTGGAGTCAGGAGTCAGCTAACCTGGAGTCCAATCAATGAGACGAGATTGGGGTTGTTGGTTAGAGCTGCCCTGCCCTATAACAAAAACACTCAGAAAATGTGTGAATGTTGTGAACCATGCCTTGAACAAAAGAGATCTCAGAAGACCTAATATTAAAAATGGTTGACTTGCATAAAGCTGGAAAGGGTTACAAAAGTATCTCTAAAAGCCTTGATGTTCATCAGTCCACGGTAAGACAAATTGTCTATAAATTGAGAAAGTTCAGCACTGTTGCTACTCTCCCTAGGAGTGGCTGTCCTGCAAAGATGACTGTAAGAGCACAGCGCAGAATGCTCAACGAGGTTAAGAAGAATCCTAAACTGTCAGCTAAAGACTTCCAGAAATCTCTGGAACATGCTAACATCTCTGTTGATGAGTCTACGATATGTAAAACACTAAACAAGAATGGTGTTCATGGGAGGACACCACGGAAGAAGCTACTGCTGTCCCAAAAAAATAATTGCTGCACGTCTGAAATTCGCAAGAGAGCATCTGGATGTTCCACAGCGATAATAGCAAAATATTTTGTGGAAAGATTAAACTAAAGTTGAGTTGTTTGAAAGGAACACACACCACTATGTGTGGAGAAAAAAAGGCACACCAACATCAAAACATCATCCGATTTTATTAGACTTTTTAAAATGTAGATGTTCCAAAGGTCTGCAGTTGTCATAATGAGGAGACCAAGGCGCAGCGTGATATAAATACATTCTTCTTTAATAAAGAAAGAACACTAAACAAACTAACAAAAAAACGACCGTGCCACTATATAGAACGAGGGCTGACATGCAACTACACATAGACAATAACCCACAAAACCAAAATGTGAATGTGTGCCATTCAGAGGATGAATGGGAAAGACAAACTATTTAAGTGCCTTTGAACAGGGTATGGTAGTAGGTGCCAGGCACACTGGTTTGTATCAAGAAACAGTTTCCTGTGTCTATCAAGTACTCTATGGTCCACTACCCAAAGGACATCCAGCCAACCTGACAACTGTGAGAAGCATTGGAGTCAAACTGGGCCAGCAACCCTGTGGAACGCTTTCGACACCTTGTGAAATCCATGCCCTGATGAATTGAGGCCGATCTGTGGGCAAAAGGGGGTGCAACTCAATATTAGGAAGGTGTTCCTAATACAAAAAAATGTATGCTTATCATCGCATTTGTGTAGTGGCATAGAGCAGTAGAGGCACTTATAGAAGATGCACACATGGGGAACATTTTAGGAGCCTAGGGTGGCCTTTTACATACGCCGTTCATGCAATTCGACATAATTTTACATGGCCGGAGACTTTGTCTGAATATTTTTTTATACCGTACAAATGATCGAAATTACAGGGTACTTTGACACTGACAAACTGAGAATCTGAGATCAACAAAAACAACGTTGAATCCACAAATGGCCTAGGTCTAGGTGTGTGGAGACATATTGTAGGCTACAATATGAGGAGGAAATTATAGCCCTAAAAATGCTTTCCAGTTTCACTGACTCACCCCATGATTGCCAGGTCACTCGCTGGTGATGGCCGATGCGTTCGTGCCTAAAGCCTATATCTCACTTTTTTTTAAACGTTGTAATACAATATAAGGAAGTAACTTTAAGCATCAGCTGTCAGAGCAGCTTTCCGATCATTGTACCAGTAAACAGCCAATCTGTAAATAGCCCACCCAACTACCTCATCCCCACATTGTTATTTATCCTCTAGCTCTTTTGCACCACAGTATCTCTACTTGCATATCATCATCTGCACATATATCATTCCAGTGTTAATGCTAAATTTGTAATTATTTCACCGCTATGGCCTATTTATTGCCTTTACCTCCCTATTCTTCTACATTTGCACACACTGTACATAGATATTTCTATTGTATTATTGACTGTACGTTTGTTTATGTGTAACTCTGTGTTGCGTGTTTTTGTCGCACTGCGTTGCTTTATCACGGCCAGGTCGACAGTTGTAAATGAGAACTTGTTCTCAACTGGCCTACCTGGTTAAATAAAGGTGAAATAAATAAATGTAAAAAATGTAAAGGACAGAGAAAGTGGGTTTAGTAGAGAGACACAGATAGAGAAAGAAAGAGAAGTGGGAAGCGAGAGAAGGAGACAATATGGCAGAGAAGGAGAGAAAGAGAGGAAGGGTGGTCCAGGTGAGCCTAATTTGGGGGTAGATAGAGAGACACAGAGAAGAACGTCAAAGAGAGAAGGCGAGAAAGAGAGGGCATGGAGAGCAAAAGAGAGGAGAGGAAGGGTGGTCCAGGTGAGCCTAATTTGGGGGTAGATAGAGAGACACAGAGAAGAACGTCAGAGAGAGAAAGAGATGGCATGGAGAGCAAAAGAGAGGAGAGGAAGGGTGGTCCAGGTGAGCCTAATTTGGGGGTAGATAGAGAGACACAGAGAAGAACGTCAGAGAGAGAAGGAGAGAAAGAGAGGGCATTGAGAGGACCGAGACAGAAAGAGAGAGGAGAGAGAGGGTTATCCAGCCGAGCCTAATTTTCTGGGCATCCCATTATGCTATTAAGGCTGCTAAGCGACAGCTATGCTTGACAACTGTAAGGATTCACAAAAGTCCACACGCACACCTCAGCTTAGCGCCTCAGACTAAAAGTCACACTATCACAGAGTCGATGAATGTAAACCAAAGCACAAAGAGAGAGGGGGGGAGGGGGGCAGGACAGAATAGATTAAGAGGACAGAACAAGATAAAGTGCAGAAAAACAGTGAGATCCTTTTAGCTCATAAGAGTGGATGACCCATAGACATTTCAAGGCAATACTTTCCCTAACAAACACACAAGCACACGCACGCCTGCACACACACACCCGCGCACACACACGCACACACCAGCTGCTCCTCACATTTGAGTGGAGTAATCTTCTTACCACAGAGACAGACATGGAGCAGGTACAGTAAACAGGTTTTGTGTTTACCTACTATGATACTCTTAGTGTAGTAGAGCAATAAGTAGTCTTGGCAGATCGGTGGGTCCGGACACGCACCACCACTTATCCACTCACTCTGTCAATACACACTCTGATTGGACAGATTAGCAACGATGCCATTGCCCTTTGACCCTACGGGGACAGTTCCTTTCTGTCGGTATATTTTTATCTGCCTGTCTAGTCTGTGTGCCTATCTTTCTATCAGCCTTGGATGCAACGCAGAACTAGTCAGTAACCAGTAAACGTTGTCCCCAACCTCACACACACATTGCCACACAGGCAAGCAGCCACTGTCAATTACGTAAAGCCAATGACGCATTAGAAAATCCCAATTTACACCAAAATGGCCATAAAAGCCCTAATGAAAGAGTGAGAGGGGACCACATAAAGCCTCACATGTTTAGCTCCTCTTATTTTCCATTTTAACACACAGCAGTGCTGCTACAGCTACGCATCCCATGGCAAAACATCTGGCTCTCACCCTCCACCTCTCTCCTCCGTCCACCCTCTGCCCCACGTACCCTTTTTTCCCAACCTGCCCTCCTCCCTCCTACAACTTCTCCTTCCCTTCCTCTTCATCCCTCTGCCACCTCCTCCTCTCCCTCGTTTCATCCGCCATCCTCTGCCTCCCTGCCATCGAACCTCAACGTCACACTGACAGCGGGGATGGATCCCTTCATGTCTTCTTCCCTCCCACTCCCTCTGCTCGTGTGTCCCCCGAAGAGTTCACCCCGAAGTCAACAGGGCCTCGCTGTCGTAGCTTGTTTTGAATTGTGTTAACAGACTTCGCCCAGGCAGTCCTGCTGTAAGTTGTGTAACGAGTGAGTTCGTCATCTTCACATAACATATGTAGGAAACAGGCTACACAGTTCATATTGCAAGACCAACACTTCCAGAGTCCATCCGCTCTACAGGTTGGCTGGGCCTGACTCGAGGCCCAGGACGAGTATTCTTTCCTGGACTGGTACGGCTCAGAGGGGCCCTGCCAGGAAAGCTTCAACCAGAGCCAGCAGGAGTGACGTCTAACAGGAGGGTGAAAATAGCCACAGAGGCAATGAGGCTGTTCTGGTGGCATGGGTGGGGGTGGGGTTGAGGGTGGGGGTGGGGTTGAGGGTGGGGGTGGGGTTGAGGGTGGGGGTTGGGGCTGGGGGTGAGGGTTAGACACAGTGTTCCAAGTGCAGTCAACTCAACATGCACGCACACACACACACACACACACACACACACACACACACACACACACACACACACACACACACACACACACACACACACACACACACACACACAACCCGATCAGCACCCACTCTGTCTCCTTACAGGCCAGACAAGACGTTGCTAAAGAAATAGAGAACGCAGAGAAATATATATTTTTACATTGCAATACTGACTGTAATACCCAGGGGTGTGCTTTGTTTGGTCACCTCTGCACACCGTATTTGGTTGTCCTGGTTTCTGCCTCGGTGGCCAATAAAAGCACAAAGCCAAGGCTAAGGAGTTCACGATGGTTTCCAAAACAAAGGCAAACAAACGCTAGGCCCAACTGGACACATCCTTTCAATGTTTCACCTGTTTTTTTAAACCCTGCCCGTGCCTAATATGTTAGGGTTGGGAAGAGGGAGTGTGTGATGTTAGATAAATACTAGCCTCGTGCGCCGGCCTGCCAGGCGTCAGTTGAACAAGATTTGATAAACACAGACCCACGGAGACAGGCCCCCCATGGTAGGAGACAAGACCACCAGCGGAGACAACACTGAGTTGCTGGGGAGGGCTGGCAGTGACGCCCTCCCTAGTATTAACACAAGTCTACTCCAGTACACTCAACCATGGAGAGTGAGGGAAGAAGCAACGATATAAGGGATAAGGAACGGGGGAACACACAGAGCTGAGGATGGAGAGAGTGAGTGAAAGAGGAGAGATTGAAATAAAGGGGGGGAGGCAAGGGGAAAAAGATGGAGACAAGGAGAGATGGAGGAAAAAAGAGAACGGCTATAGAGGGCAAGGAGCCATTATAAAGACTAAATATACGGAGGAGAGAGACAACAAACACAGCTCTGTCTATAATATCGTTAGAGCTCCCACTGTCAGCCTGTGTGTGTGTGTGTGTGTGTGTGTGTGTGTGTGTGTGTGTGTGTGTGTGTGTGTGTGTGTGTGTGTGTGTGTGTGTGTGTGTGTGTGTGTGTGTCACTTGCGAATTATGTAATAGCCTATAGCACATTCAGGTCATAGACCCACAAAAGAACACACACACCCTAAAAACCAAGACAAGGCTTTCTCACAGCGACACCTGAGCAAGGTTGACAGGCAGAGAAGAGGAATCCCCCACGTTTCCATAGCAATTCTTTGTCTGTCAATCAATGGTGTTGTTGTTCGCGATCCACAAACCTCAACGTTCCCTTGACAAGCAATTAACTCCCACGGCTTGGAGCCTACTGTCCAATCATTAGCCATGTTTCACTTCCTTAGAACGTGACAGCATCAATCTAAATACACTACACACCCAAGAGTATGTGGACACCTCCATGTCGAACTTCTCATTCCAAAATAATGGGCAAAAATATGGAGTTGGTCCCCCGTTTGCTGCTATCATAGCATACACTCTTCTGGGAAGGCTTTTCACTAGATGTTGGAACATTGCTGCAGAGACTTGCTTCCATTGAGCCGCAAGAGCATTAGTGAGGTCGGGCACTGATGTTGGGCAATTAGACCTGGCTCGTGTTCGATGGGGTTGAGGTCAGGGCTCTGGATGAAAAGGTGGTGTGTGTCAACTAGGCAAATGAGAGCCAAAACAAAATCATTCAAAGCAAGACTACACAGAGGTCCAAGGGAGTGGCGTAGGCAGACAGTGTGTTGGTATGGGACACAGGCCAGTCAAGTTCTTCCACACCAATCTCGACAAACCATTTCTGTATGGACCTTTCTTTGTGCACAGGGGCACTGTCATGCTGAAACAGGAAAAGGCCTCCCTCAAACAATGGCCACAAAGCTGGAAGCACAGAACCGTCTACAGTGTCATTGTATGCTGTAGCATTAAGCTTTTCCCACTGGAACTACGGGGCCTAGGCCGAACCATGAAAACAGCCCCGGGCCATTATTCCTCCTCCACCAAACTTTACAGTTGACACTATGCATTCGCGCAGGTAGAGTTCTCCTGGCATCTGCCAAACACAGATTTGTCCGTCGGACTGCCAGATGGTGAAGCGGGATTCATCACTCCAGAGAACGCATTTCCACTGCTCCAGAGTCCAATGGCGGCGAGCTTTACACCACTCCAGCCGACGCTTGTCATTGCGCATGGTGATCTTAGGCTTGTTAGTTTGTGTGCCCTACCACTTCGTGGATGAGCCAGTGTTGCTCCTATACGTTTCCACTTCACAATAACAGCACTTACAGTTGACCGGGACAGCGCTAGCAGGGCAGAAATGTTATGAACTGTCTTGTAGGAAAGGTAGCATCCTATGACGTTGCCATGTTGAAAGTCACCGAGCTCTTCAGTACGCACAATTCTATTGCCGATGTTTGTCTATGGAGATTGCACGGCGGTGTGCTCGATTTTATACACCTGTAAGCCCCTGGTGTGGCTGAAATAACCAAATCCAGTCAATTTAAGGGACGTCCACATACTTTTGGCCATGTCGTGTATATGACAACAGTATACAGTACAGTTCCATGTAATGAGACTATAATGTATTCTGCATAGGCTACTCCTGTCATAGTGTGTTATATGTGACATATGAATCAATAATAGAGGCTGTGTTTTGACCGGTGTCACATTGAAATGGAAATAACAATTGAGCAAATTCCTCCAGCTCTTAGAGGGAAAAAAAACAATTCCATTCAATCATTCATTTTCAATTAGATGATGTTGTTGTGTTACAACAACAAAAAAGACAGACAGGAAGTGCCTAGACCTGGTCAGTGTTACGGTAAATAGGGCATTACTACAACCGAGAGGTACCATGTTAAGATAACATTTTTCAGCGGTTACACTCCCACATGGCAAATGAGTGCACAGACGCACACACACCCTTACTCTGTGTGTCAAAGTAAAGATATGGTGTTATGGAGAAAAGTAGCTAGCTTTCATCAGCAGCAGCTTTTAGCATCAGGAGGAAATGGATGCAGCTACCCGTTAAAAGAAAGTTTAAAAAATAGACAAATCTTTCTTACCTGTTTCAGGAAGGCCCACAGCATCAGAGGAAAGAATGGGCAGAAACAGAGGAGAGAGGAAAAATAGAAAATAGATTAGTGTTATGTCCAGTGCTCCAAGTTGAACAACATTTGAATAACCAGTAAACATCATTTAATAAAAATAAGTGTTAAGTAAAAAATAGAAAATAAAAGTAACAAATAATTAAACAGAAGCAGTAAAATAACATTATCAATATGTACATGTAGGTAAAATATGTACATGTAGGTAAAAGTTAAAAGTTAAAGTGACTAGACATAGATAATAAACAGAGAGTAGCAGCAGCGTAAAAGAGGGGTCTGGGTAGCCCTTTGATTAACTGTTCAGGAGTCTTATGGCTTGGGGGTAGAAGCTGTTAAGAAGCCTTTGGGACCTAGACTTGGCACTCCGGTACTGCTTACCGTGCGGTAGCAGAGAGAACAGTCTATAACTAGGGTGGCTGGAGTCTTTGACAATTTTTATGGCCTTCCTCTGACACCGCCTGGCATAGAGGTCCTGGATGGCAGGAAGCTTGGCCCAGTGATGTACTGGGCTGTACGCGCTACCCTCTGTAGTGCACACTAAGCCGAACAGTTTCCATACCAGGCAGTGATGCAACCAGTGGTACAACGCTCTCGATGGTACAGCTGTAGAATATTTTGATGATCTGAGGGCCCATGCCAAATCTTTTCAGTCTCCCGAGGGGGAATCGTTTTTGTCGTGCCCTCTTCACGACTGTGTGTTTGGACCATGACATTTTGTTGGCGATGTGGTTACCAAGGAACTTGAAGCTCTCAACCTGCTCCACTGTAGCCATGTCTATAACTGTTGTGTCACTGTTGTGAACAAGTACAGGAGGGGACTGAGCAAGCACCCCTGAAGGGCCCTCGTGTTGAGGATCAGCGTGGCGAATGTATTGTAACCTACCCTTACCACCTCGGGGCGGCCCGTCAGGAAGTCCAGGATCCAGTTGCTTCTACACCTGCATTGCTTGCTGTTTGGAGTTTTAGACTGGGTTTCTGTACAGCACTTTGAGATATAAGCTGATGTAAGAAGAGCGATATAAATACATTTGATTTGATCCAGCTGCAGGTGGGAAAGGGCAGTGTTGAGTGCAATAGAGATGGCATTATCTGTGGATCTGTTGGGCCCGTATGCAAATTGGAGTGGGTCTAGGGTTTCTTGGATAATGGTGTTGATGGTATCACCATACCACATCCGTCCATGATTAATACTTGGGTGGATGACATGATAAAATGGCCTGAAATTTGACATTTTTAATTACTTTGTGCTCTCCTTGGGAGTGGATGGTTCCACTATGAAAAACTACAAGAGTACAGAGGCCTATCAGTACCTCCACAGTGGTAATGTGGGCCGAGTTCTTCTTCACCAGGAGGAGGGAAAAGGATTGGTATATTTTTGAAGCCCAATGTTCAGCCCAGCCAATCAAGCAGCTCTTACCACTCAGCTTGGGTACTTGTATCCAACAGCGGATCAGTAGATCTTGCACCGCTGACCTTGGAAAGTCATGCAGCCTCAATATTGTGGAAGGTCGCCTAATAAGCAAAGTCACTTGCATTTCTAAGTCTAACATTACTTGACATAAGTGATTACAGCCTACAAGCAGCCTACAAGCAGCCTACAAGCAGCCTACAAGCAGCCTACAAGCAGCATACAGGCAGCCTACAAGCAGCATACAGGCAGTCTACAAGCAGCATACAAGCAGCCTACAAGCAGCATACAGGCAGCCTACAAGCAGCATACAAGCAGCCTACAAGCAGCCTACAAGCAGCCTACAAGCAGCATACAGGCAGCCTACAAGCAGCATACAGGCAGTCTACAAGCAGCATACAAGCAGCCTACAAGCAGCCTACAAGCAGCATACAAGCAGCCTACAAGCAGCATACAGGCAGTCTACAAGCAGCATACAAGCAGCCTACAAGCAGCCTACAAGCAGCATACAGGCAGCCTACAAGCAGCATACAAGCAGCCTACAAGCAGCATACAGGCAGCCTACAAGCAGCATACAGGCAGTCTACAAGCAGCCTACAAGCAGCATACAGGCAGCCTACAAGCAGCATACAGGCAGTCTACAAGCAGCCTACAAGCAGCCAACAAGCAGCCTACAAGCAGCATACAAGCAGCATACAGGCAGTCTACAAGCAGCCTACAAGCAGCCAACAAGCAGCATACAAGCAGCATACAGGCAGTCTACAAGCAGCCTACAAGCAGCCAACAAGCAGCCTACAAGCAGCCTACAAGCAGCATACAAGCAGCCTACAAGCAGCCTACAAGCAGCATACAAGCAGCCTACAAGCAGCATACAGGCAGCCTACAAGCAGCATACAAGCAGCATACAGGCAGTCTACAAGCAGCCTACAAGCAGCCTACAAGCAGCATACAAGCAGCATACAGGCAGTCTACAAGCAGCCTACAAGCAGCCAACAAGCAGCCTACAAGCAGCCTACAAGCAGCATACAAGCAGCCTACAAGCAGCCTACAAGCAGCATACAAGCAGCATACAAGCAGCCTACAAGCAGCATACATGTGTTGTGGTGACAGCTACTATAATCCATAGGCTAACGTTATGATAGAATTCTCAGATTATATCTACGATCAATCTCCGCATTACTTGATCTTGTAATCGATGTTCATGGCCTATATTCTTTGTTCCTTTTATAGACGAATGTGCGCAATACCGCCTCATCCAGACACAGAATGATAAAATAGTCATGTTTATCATAGCAGTCAGACCAAACGTTTTGTAGGATGATAGGCGGAATTGAGAACGTACTTGTATCCAGCATCACTGGTTATGTTAACGTATATTTGCGGATCAACAGAACTGCTGTATTAATGTGGGGAATCTGTAAGTATCCTGTCAAATCTCATGTAGGTGAAGCAAGGTAGGTTTATGGAGTCCCGGTGAGTAGGGTAGAAAATGTATTTAAACATCTTTAGTGTTATTGTTTATCTGGGTGAATGAGGTTTGTAAAATATCATTGTGGTTGGGGGTAATGCCTAAAGTATGGTAAGTATATAAGTGGTATAATCTCATTGGGAACAATAGCAAGGTGAGCTTATGATGAAACTTGCATGTGTTTTGATGAAGTTGATCACATTGTCCTCAGTCACGCAATAGTTAATAATGGGATTTTCTCGGAATGTCTTTTTGTAACAAACATTCTCTATTACAGGTGCAGAATGCAGTGTCCAGTGGGCTAACTGGCAATAGCCTGCACAGATGAGCGGCGACAATGGAATGCAGGGACTCGGAGGAACCTTGAGCCAAAGCGGTTAAACAGCATTGACTTCACACACCATAAGGCCAGTGACCAATACGCAGAACAGCATCCAGAATGTCCACCCCTGCATTCCACTCACAGGAGGAATTGAATAGGAGCCTGAGACACCTGACTCTGCCTGTGGGGAGTCTGCTGAACTGGCAATCATATTCAAGCCAGTAGCATCCCAGGTAAAATGGGACTGAAAGGAATATTTATTGTTGGCTGGTACCATTTGTATTTGAACTGATGTGTGTCTCTTCTGTTCAATGCGTTCTAACTCCATATAATAACTTAATATAGAGTCCCTACTCTTTCCCAGCCACATGGAGAACATATCAATTACAACTGCCCAGGCTCCCTGTCCTTTTACAAACAATGTGTGAAACTTGACCCAACCCAGGCGACTGCTTTTGGAGCAGACCACAAAGGAGCAGAGTGCCTCACACTTGTGGCAGGACTCAAGGAAGCTTAGAGTTACTGCAAGCTCAGCAAAGAAGGTCCCTGTCAGGGAATCCATCAACCCTGTTCAATTTCTCCAAGAGCATCTGTATCCCAGGTTCCGAGGGAATGCAGCCACACGCTACCGGAAAGATAATGAGCTGATGGCCTCCAAGTGGCCGGAAGACTGTGGATACTGTGGATACTCTGTGGACCACAGAGGCACTGCTGAAGAGCCACGGCTATCAGCAAGCCCTGACGGAGTGCTGAACTCCGAGGAGCTGTTGGAGATCAAGTGTCCTGTCATGGGGAAGGGCTGTGATTCTCTGGATGATGTCTTCAATGAGAAAGCCTGTGATGTGACCACATGGGTCATGTGTCTACTGCATGCAGGTGCAAATTGGTATGTTTTGCACAGGACTGAGAGAAAGTAAGGTGCTCATCTGGACTCCGTCCCAGCAAGTTGTCATCCCTGTTCCCCATGATGCACAGTTCTGTGCAGAGGCTGTCCTGAGGTTGAAGGCATTCTACTTTACCCACATGCTACCATTTATTGTTGAGGAGCATCTGGCAGACAGATTGTCACCGAGTGACAAATACATGCAGCTCTGTAGAAGGATGTAGTCAGACGTCTCTGCTGTTTGCAGTTACTATTAACACATTGTTTTCAATTATTGACTTAATGCATCAACAGTCACAGTAATGTGGAAATTATTTGTATGGCTTTGTTTTTTAAATTCATATCCATGAGTATGTAAAATAAATAATTAAGTCGAGTTGTTATATAATGAATTGAAATGTATTTAACATAACTTTAATTCATATTGGGAAATCGATACTGTGAATTGCATTTGACTGGTCAGTTCATTCAGCATCTTCATGAATGATATCACCACGCAGGTTACACAGGGCAGCACATATTAAAAGTGTTTTGTCCATTTTTAGATGAGATTGATTGACACTCTCTGAGATGACTCTAAACCCGCTTGAGCCTTTGAATGACGCGTTTCACATGAACCCTCACGTTAGCTTTAGGTTCAACGCTTTGAGCCAGAGCCGCAAAGACGCGGTGTCTTTAGGAGGTGGATGCAGGTCGTATGGGGCTCCCACAGGTACATTCCGATCGACGCAGAGGTTGGTGTTCAAAACATTGCTGTTGTAAAAACTCCCTCCTCTTCATCCAATTATTGTGACAACCTCGTACTGAACATATAACCCTTGTCTTGTTGATCGATTTTAAGATTTTGTGCGGTTCGGTCAGTGTGAAACTGTCAAGCTCTCAACCGAAAGTACCACTTTTGCATGCGCTAGTGTCACGCGAATATTGCCGGAAATAGAAACACAATGGCAACGATCTCGCTGACGTTCCAGAATAAGGCGAATAGCTTTAGAGAAAAAGCTAAATGTTGTAAATGACACCGGGGTTTCACTCCAGGTAATTGCTATAGTTAGGTAGGAGACAAGGTGAGGAAGACATTTAAGGGACCAATTATCATTTAATAAAAAAATCTAAAACGTCTCCTAAGGAAGTAACTTTTTCCATTTATCTTTCAGCTCCAGTATTTCAAGCCCTGGGCGACTAATAAATATTGCATTGGCATATGCAAGAGCACCCTACCCTGAGTCTTCTATTAACTATTGTTACAAAAGCATTCCCCAACCAGACAACCACTTACTGAACGAAGCACCTTATCATTAGGCTATTCCTAAAGTTTCCTAAAGGTTTTCATACGTTTCTGGGCTAGACTTCCCACCGGTACCTACTGTACTGTAGTATGCTAGCTCAGCTCAGGAGAGAAACATGTTGTTTTCTGTTTCTACTGGGAGTGCTACGCTAATGCTAGAAAAGAGCAAGACCTTATCTGTAAACACTGGGGATGCTACCGGTAAATGGTCAAACAGAATTGCCCACTGGGCAAAAATTGGTTCAGTCAATGCTGTTTCCACATCATTTAAACAACAACAAAAATGATGACGTTGAATCAATGTGGAAAACTGATTGGATTTACAAAAAGTAATCAACGTAAGGTCATTTTGTATTTTTTTCACCCAATTTTTAACAACTCAATCAAATATAAATCAAAAATAGACACGTCTGTGCCTAGTGGGTGGTCCTTATCAGAAAACATAGTGTCTAACGTGAATGACAAATTAGGATTATTGGTCATAGCGAAGCAAAAATATCAAGAGCCAATATTCCTGTGAGCGAAAAACACACACACACACATGCATGTACACACACAATGTACAGAAAATGCAGATTAACCTGAGAAATACCAGGGTTTAACTCCACCTTCACTCCTGTTACCCTTACACACATGCACCCGCATGCATGCATGCATGCACGCGCGCGCACACACACGCACACTTCTGCTGTGTCCCTGTCACTGAAACACATATACACTCCCTCTCACTCTATCACTGCCTAAATGCATTAGACACATACACACACACACACACACACACTTCCTCTCTCTAAGAGAAAAAGACATCTACATCTCCCCCCTCTATTTCCCTCTCTAACCCAAACACGGAGACAAGGTATCTGGGAGAGACAATGAAAGTCAAGGACAATTACTGAGGTCATTGTTCATTCAGGGTCAAATCAGCAGTCAACCATCTGACAGGGAGGGGCTACAGCTACACCATGTGGACGGCTAAAGCAACTATGGGTACATTACACATAGCTCCACTATATGGATATTCAACAGCCTAACGTTGCCTTGATCACACAGACAGCGCCGTTGTGCAAAATGTTACGCAGCATCTTTTTTATTTATTTATTTTACCTTTATTTAACCAGGTAGGCAAGTTGAGAACAAGTTCTCATTTACAATTGCGACCTGGCCAAGATAAAGCAAAGCAGTTCGACAGATAAAACGACACAGAGTTACACATGGAGTAAAAACAAACATACAGTCAATAATGCAGTATAAACAAGTCTATATACAATGTGAGCAAATGAGGTGAGAAGGGAGGTAAAGGCAAAAAAAGGCCATGATGGCAAAGTAAATACAATATAGCAAGTAAAATACTGGAATGGTAGTTTTGCAATGGAAGAATGTGCAAAGTAGAAATAAAAAAATAATGGGGTGCAAAGGAGCAAAATAAATAAATAAATAAAAATTAAATACAGTTGGGAAAGAGGTAGTTGTTTGGGCTAAATTTTAGGTGGGCTATGTACAGGTGCAGTAATCTGTGAGCTGCTCTGACAGTTGGTGCTTAAAGCTAGTGAGGGAGATAAGTGTTTCCAGTTTCAGAGATTTTTGTAGTTCGTTCCAGTCATTGGCAGCAGAGAACTGGAAGGAGAGGCGGCCAAAGAAAGAATTGGTCTTGGGGGTGACTAGAGAGATATACCTGCTGGAGCGTGTGCTACAGGTGGGAGATGCTTGATATGTGTGCAACGAAAGTTAAACATTCACCTTCTGCTACCATTTTCTAGTCCCACAACCAAGGGTTGGAACCGGTTCAGGGAACTGTTCCAAAAACCAGAAAGAAAATAACTACATTATTTGAGGAACAGAACCTCAAACGAAAACGAAAGGTGTTCTATACTGTTCTGGAACAGAACCGTTATTTTAAAAGCATGGGAACTGGTTAATCACGTTCTTTTACGTTCCGGGCATTTATTTTTAGGTCCCACAAAAAGCGCCTATGCAAAGCCCAGAAACTTACTCCAGTGTCTGCCTGCCAGCTGGAAATCTTTTCCAGTGGGAGAGCATGTATGTGTAGGCTACCTGCCCCTTCTCCTCACCCTAAAAATGACAGTTGAATCTCGCGCTCTACACTCTTTTTAATTATAGTGCTGCTCTGCACACACAAGCTTGTTAGCTAGCTAGCTTTCTTCTGGTCCAACATTAAACCAACTTGGAAGTTCAAAGACATTAAAAGTTCCTCGACTGAAGCCGCTCCTCGTTAGGTATGATTATGTGGGCCTAATTCAGATAATGCATGCCATAACAAGATGCCCAGCGCTTCAAGGCAAGCTTCCGGCATCCTCTCTCGCTCTCTCCTAACCCTCACAATTTCAGTTGCATCTCACGTCCTACACTTCGATTGGCAGCACAGTGTATGTTTGTTTTGTCTTCCATTATTAATAAACCATGCTGTTATGGCAAAATACAATTAGCTGTTATGACTTTCCTATACAGATTAAATCACTTACCCGGCCCACAGCAAGCTGCTCTATCCGCACTGATTGGTGAACTAATTAAATGTCGAGCTAAATGTAAAAAATAATAATAATATATATACTGTAATACTGTATAGAAAAAGGAACAATATAAACCTTTACTTTTTCGTTGCTGTTCTAACCGGTTCTAAACTGTATTTTGCTGGTCGATACAGTGGAAAAAAATGAACGAAATAGTGGTTCTATTCAGAACAAAACGATTGGAAAGTCATTTCAGTTCCAACCCCTGGTGAAAGGGCAAGACAAAATATTTAATTGCCTTTGAACGGGGTATGGTAGTAGGTGCCAGGCACACAGTTTACGTGTGTATCAAGAATTGTCCACCACCCAAAGGACAACCAGACAACTTTACACAACTGTGGGAAGCATCGGTGTCAACATGGGCCAGCATCCCCGCTGAACACTTTCGACACCTTGTAAAGTCCATGTCCGACGAATTGAGGTTGTTCTGAAAGCAAAACGGGGTGCAACTCAGTACTAGGAAGGTGTTCCTCATGTTTTGTACACTCAGTGTATATCTAAGATGTACTGGCACCATCGATCGGCACACACATGGAGATACACCATGCATTCCCCCATCCTCTTTGCTCCTGATCTCCTCTCTTTCTTTAATGTGTGTATTGTTCACATTCCATTTCTCATGACTCCGAAGAAAGAGGGAGAGGCAGGATACAAGACAGCCTCGCCACACAGACAGTCAATGTTGTAGTCTCCAACTAGCCTTCTGCTTATCATGGTCCATCTCATTTATACAGTATATCTTTTATATACAATAACGTTTATTTTTTCTTTCTTAAAAAAAAAAATATGTCTATATATTTATATACACTAAAAGGGAACACTAAAATAACACATAACTCAAACAAACTCAAACAGGCAGTATTAAGCCCTAACACAGAGGTCTATAGTTTTTGGACAGATAAT
The DNA here is from genome assembly GCF_002021735.2 of Oncorhynchus kisutch. Lineage (NCBI taxonomy): Eukaryota > Metazoa > Chordata > Actinopteri > Salmoniformes > Salmonidae > Oncorhynchus > Oncorhynchus kisutch. The sequence goes on from NC_034176.2 coordinate 54,523,087, forward strand.
AAATACTCTTAAATCATTTTATATTGACTTGATTTGTTCCACAACGTGAATATGAGAGCCTCTTGCAGCCTATACTAACATATTTCATTTTAGTGTCTTGGGTGGTGTAGCTAACACACTGATCCCTATAAGCTGCCTTGGATGTGTTATGTGCTTCAGGGAAGTGGATGGGGGTAGACACTGTATTCTAATCACATAGATCTCATTAATAACCGAAAACACTTTCTCTGAATGCAACAGAAGACGGCTGTTAGAAAGTCCCAGAAATCTGCTTAAACATGATAAGAGATTAGATAGCGTAAGAAAGAAAAACATGGAAAATCCCTCATAGAAAAAATACGAAAAATACAGTCTGATTTGCATGTACAATCTTGTCTTAATTAAGACATTATTATTATAAACCTGGAATTTATGGAAATCCCCTTCAGCATCTCACACACACACACACACATGCATGCACACAAGTGCAAAGACGCACGCACCACAGACATACACGCACAAAGACACACACACACACACACACACACAGTCTCCCCCTAAGCATGTATAATGTGATTATAGTGTGCCTGAAGACATCCGGGCATGATATCATTTCATACTCATTGTTTTTGCCACAAAAGCAGGATTAAATTCTTCTTATTAAGTCTCAGATGAAAATGAATATTCAACAGGACTGTATTGGAATAGAGGGGAATATTTAACAGGACTGTATTGGAATAGAGGGGAATATTCAACAGGACTATTGGAATAGACCAGAATAATATTCAACAGGACTGTATTGGAATAGAGGGGAATATTCAACAGGACTGTATTGGAATAGAGGGGTATATTCAACAGGACTGTATTGGAATAGACCAGAATGATATTCAACAGGACTGTATTGGAATAGAAGAGAATATTCAACAGGACTGTATAGGAATAGATCAGACAAATATTCAACAGAATTGTATTGGAATAGAAGAGAATATTCAACAGGACTGTATAGGAATAGACCAGAATAATATTCAACAGGACTATATTGGAATAAACTGGAATTTTCCGCTGGATCTGCTATAGCTTTATGTGGTGATGCTGTACAAGAGAATCATCAGTTGGATAGACTGAGCATTGACCCATAGGGCTACAAAGTCCGGTGTTTACCCATTTCCATCTAAAAGGACCCATGAGCACCAACATGTGAAGTTCATAGTAGCATGTCAAATGTGGTGTCAAATGAAAGCTAAGAGTCTATTTATTCATGTTTTAATTAAGGAATTAAGGCATGAATGTTTCAACTGTTTTCTATCCTATCCTAAAACTAGAGAATAAGCAAAGGCTCTGATTTCTGGTCAAACATATGGAAAACGCGTCTTAGAAAACCTAGACCAGAAAAGGTCTTAAAAGGTATTAGAAATCCAACAAAAACACACCAATGTTGACGTTAAGACCTTTGTTTTGGTAGTTGTGGAAATTGTGGTAAAACGATCGATAAACATAACAATAATGATGAAATAGATACATACAGATCGTAATCAGCTGATTCAAATAGCCAACTCATCATCAAGCTTTGATTATTTGAATCAGTTGTGTAGTGCAGGGGCAAAACAAACACCTGGGGGGGGGCAGGCCCAAGTTAATGGCAACTTTATTTATGTAATTGTTTGTGAACCTTTAACTAGGCAAGTCAGTTAAGAACAAATTCTTATTTACAATGACGGCCTACCGGGGGACAGTGGGTTAACTGCCTTGTTCAGGGGCAGAACGACAGATTTTTGACCTTGTGAGCTCGGGGATTCCATCCAGCAACCGTTTGGTTACTAGTCCAACACTCTAACCTCTAGGCTACAGTACCTGCCGTCCCCAACTTGAAGAAGTGTTTTGGTAATGAGAAATACAGTGCATTCGGGAAGTATTCAGACCACTGAACTTTTTCCACATTTTGTTACTTTACAGCCTTATTCTACAATGGATTACATTGTTTGTTTTACCCTCATCAATCTACACACAATACCCCATAATGACAAAGCAAAAACAGGTTTTTGTACATTTTTTTGATTAAAAACTGAAATATGACATTTACATTGTATTCAGACCCTTTACTCAGTACTTTGTTGAAGCACCTTTTGCAGCGATTATAGCCTCGAGTCTTACTGGGTATGATGCTACAAGCTTAGCACACCTGTATTTGGGGAGTTTCTCCCATTCTTCTCACAGATCCTCTCAAGCTCTGTCAGGTTGGATGGGGAACGTCGCTGCACAGCTATTTTCAGGTCACTCCAGAGATATTTGATTGTGTTCAAGTCCGGGCTCTGGCTGGGCCACTCAAGGACATTCAGAGACTTGTCCCGAAGCAACTCCTGCATTCCCTTGGCTGTGTGTTTAGGGTCGTTGTCCTGTTGGAAGGTGAACCTTCGCCCCAGTCTGAGGTCCTGAGCGCTCTGGAGCAGGTTTACAACAAGGATCTCTCTGTACTTTGCTCCGTTCACCTTTCCCTTGATCCTGACTAGTCTCCCAGTCCCTGCTGCTGAAAAACATCTCCATAATATGATGCTGCCACCACCATACTTCACAGTAGGGATGGTGCCAGGTTTCCTCCAGATGTGATGCTTGGCATTCAGGCCAAAGAGTTCAATATTGGTTTCATCAGACCAGTGACTCTTGTTTCTCATGGTCAGAGTCTTTAGGTACCAAGGCCCTTCTCCCCCAATTGCTCAGTTTGGCTCTAGAAAGAGTCTTGGTGGTTCCAAACTTCTTCCATTTAAGAATGATGGAGGCCACTGTGTTCTTGGGGACCTTCAATGCTGCAGACATTTTTCGGTACCTTTCTCCAGATCTGTGCCTTGACACAATCCTGTCTCGGCGCTCCTTTGACCTCATTGCTTGGTAATTGCTCTGACATGCACCGTCAACTGTGGGACCTTATATAGACAGGTGTGTGCGCCTTTCCAAATGATGTCCAATCAATTGAATTTACCACAGGTGGACTCCAATCAAGTTGTAGAAACATCTCAAGGATGATCAATGGAAACAGGATGCACCTGAGCTCAATTTCTAGTCTCTTAGCTAACGTTCTGAATACTTATGTAAATAAGGTATTTCTGGTTTTATTTTTAATAAATGTGCAAAGTCGTCAAAACAACTGTTTTCTCTTCGTCATTATGGGGCATTATGTGTAGATTGATGAAGGAAAAAATGTATTTAATCCATTTTAGAAGAAGGCTGTAACGTGACAAAACGTGGAAAAGGGGAAGGGGTCTGAATACTTTCCAAATGCACTGTATGTCCAAAGACATTGTTTTAACATATGAAATATAATAGTTTAATGTACACTTCAACTAATAGACATTTTGGGGGATTTATGGACAACCTAGAGCAACATATGTTGTGTTTTATTCAAATAAGTTAGGTTTTTCTAAAGTAAAATTGTATAAAATGACCAGAGAATTTAATCCGAACGCATTTCAGTCATGAGAATTTGGGGTGAAAATGTATAACATTCAGGCTTTAAAAAAAAAAAAGTATTTAAAATAAGACACTGTGCCATAAACTAGACATCTTATTCTTCTGAATGATACAGTAGTTGATTGTTGCGGAAGCATCATGGTTTTCTAACTCAACTTGCTATTGCCATGGTTAAAACTGCTTTCATGAGACTCACAGATCATGTGTCACAAGTTTGGAAACCACATTACACTACAGTATTGTACAGTACAGTAAAGGAAATAAGATTAGAGTGTAGGTCAGTACAGTAGAGTAGCGTACAGTAAAGAAAAGTACAGTAAAGTAGAGTATAGATCAGTAGTAGTACTGTACAGTAAAGTATAGTTTAGTACAGTTCAGTAGATTATACTAGAGTAGAGTACAGTATAATGTACTGTATTATACATTTACATTTTAGTCATTTAGCAGACGCTCTAATCCAGAGCGATTTACATGAGCAATTAGGGTTAAGTGCCTCCTTGTTCAAGGGCAAATCGATAGATTTGTCACCTAGTCGGCTCAGGGATTCGACCTAGCGACCTTTCAGTTACTGGCCCAATCGCTAGGCTACCTGGCACTCATATTGTACTGTACTGTACTGTACTGTGTGTGCTGCTCTGTAGTGTACTCTACTGTTCTCTACTGTGATGTCCAAACTTGTGAAACATACTCTAGATGTCTATGATTGGCTCAGATTTGTTCCGGTCCAGAAACAAAGTTGACATCTTTGAATCTTCATTCAGAGTAGATATTTAACACAGTTTTTGGTAAACTTGGTCACATAAAAATCTGAGGGAGATTTTACAGTCATTCTTTTATGAAACTTTACATCTGCACTGTTTCTTCAAATAAATATGATTTTGTACAAATATTTGCGGAAATTGCTCAAAGTAGTCATTGTGCATAGAGTTGTATGGTTTATTTAACTTTGCAATCAATGTTTTTTGTTTGGCATACAGTGCCAAACAAAAAAAAGTATTCAGAAAGTATTCACACCCCTTGACCTTTTCTACATTTTGTTGTGTTACAAAGTAATGTCAAAGTGAAGAACATTTTGTATATATATATATTTTTTTTTATTTTTTTTTATTTTTTATATTTAATTAATGGAAAATAAAACACTAATATCTTGATTACATAAGTATTCAACCCCCTGAATCAATACATGTTAGAATCACCTTTGCCAGCGATTACAGCTGTGAGTCTTTTTGGGTAAGTCTCTAAGAGCCATGCACACCTGGATTGTACAATATTTGCACATTATTCTTTTTAAAATTCTTCAAGCTCTGTCAAGTTGGATGTTGATCATTGCTAGATAACCATTTTCAAGTCTTGCCATAGATTTTCAAGCTGATTTAAGTCAAAACTGTCCCTCTTGGAATGCAGACTGAATAAGATTTTCCTCTAAGATGTTGCCTGTGCTTAGCTCTATTACGTTTCTTTTTATCCTAAAACTCTCTTGTCCTTGCCGATGACAAGCATACCCATAACATGATGCAGCCACCACCATACTTGAACATATGAAGACTGGTACTCAGTGATGTGTTGGATTTGTCCCAAACATAACGTTTTGTATTCAGACAATTTTTTTTATTTCTTTGCCAGATGTTTTACAGTATTAATTTTGTGCCTTATAGCAAACAGGATACATGTTTTGGAATATTTTACTTCCTTATTTCACTTTAATCTCCTATCAAAGTCATTAAACTGTAACTGTTTCAAAATTGGCCTCATGGTAAACTTCCTGAGCAGTTTCCTTCCTCTCCGGCAACTGAGTTAGGAAGGACTAGGGTTGCAAAGGGTCGGAAACCTTCCAGGAAATTTCCATTGGAAACCTTTTTTGTGGGATACACATAAGGCAATTCTAGGTCTTGTGGAATATTTTGGCTAAACTGTCCCCAATTCAATGGAATTGCAACCCTCTGCATGCACAGTGCATTCTTCCATCACATGTGCAGTGCACTCTTCCATCACATGTACAGCTGATTCTCAAGATCTTGCACACTAATGAGATGCTATTGAGCCCACACAACTACACTGTCTGAGGTGTAGACTGGTGACAGACGATGCTGCGAACATGAAAGCTGCTTGGTCTAAAGTGGAGGAGTCCTACCCTCACATTACACCCATTGGCTGTGATGCTCATGCATTGAATCTGCTCCTCAGGGACATCATGGCACTGAAAACAATGGATACACTCTACAAGAGAGCCAAGGAAATGGTTAGGTATGTGAAGGGTCATCAAGTTATAGCAGCAATCTAAGTCACCAAGCAAAGTGAGAAGAATAACAGCACCACATTGAAGTTGCCCAGCAACACCCGTTAGGGTGGTGTTGTCATCTTGTTTGACAGTCTCCTGGAGGGGAAGGTGTCTTTCCAAGAAATGGCCATATCACAGTCTGCCGATATGGACAGCCCCATCAAGAGGATCCTCCTGGATGATGTATTTTGGGAGAGAGTGGTAAGCAGCCTGAAACTCCTGATACCTATAGCAGTAGCCATTGCACGGATTGAGGGAGACAATGCCATCCTGTCTGGTGTGTTTACGGACATAATCAATCCCTATCCCAGTCTGCTGTGCCCACATGCAGGCCACCACTGTTTCTGTTCCCAATAAAGCTAAGGTAACTGAACTAAATGACTATCGCCCCATGGCACTCACTTCTGTCATCATGAAGTGCTTTGAGAGACTAGTCAAGGATCATATCACGGACACCCTACCTGATATCCTAGACCCACTCCAATTTTCCCAAGAGGTCCACAGACGACGCAATCACCATCACACTGCACACAGCCTTATCCCATCTGGACAAGAGGAATACCTATGTAAGAATGCTGTTCATTGTCCGCAGCTCAGCATTTAACATCATAGTACCCTCCAAACTCCTTATTAAGCTCGAGACCATGGGTCTCGACCCCGCCCTGTGCAACTGGGTCCTGGACTTTCTGACGGGCCGCCCCCAGTTGGTGAGGGTAGGAAACAACATCTCTACCCCGCTGATCCTCAACACTGGGGCCCCACAAGGGTGCGTTCTCAGCCCTCTCCTGTACTTCCTGTTTACCCATGACTGCGTGGCCATGCACGCATCCAACTCAATCATCAAGTTTGCAGACGACACTACAGTGGTAGGCTTGATTACCAACAACGACAAGACGGCCTACAGGGAGGAGGTGAAGGCCCTCAGAGTGTGGTATCAGGAAAAGAACCTCTCATCAACGTCACCAAAACAAAGGAGATGATTGTAGACTTCAGGAAAAAGCAGAGGGAGCATCCTCCCATCCACATCGACGGGACAGCAGTGGAGATGGTGGAAAGTTTTAATTTCCAAGGCATACACATCACAGACAAAAATGGCGCAACCTCAAGGCAACCACAAGGCTCTCCAGAGGGTAGTGCTGTCTGCACAAAGCATCACAGAGGGCAAACTACCTGTCCTCCAGGACACCTACAGCACCCGATGTCACAGGAAGGCCAAAAAGATCATTAAGGACAAAAACCACCCGAGCCACTGCCTGTTCACCCCGCTATCATCCAGAAGGCGAGGTCAGTACAAGTGCATCAAAGCTGGGACCGAGAGACTGAAAAACAGCTTCTATCTCAAGGCCATCAGACTGCTAAACAGCCATCAGTAACATTGAGTGTCTGTTGCCAACATACAGACTCAGATCTCTGGCCACTTTAATGTAATAAATTGATTAAATAAAGGCATCACTAGTCACTTTAAATAACACACTTGAATAATGTCTACATATTCTACATTATTCATCTCATATGTATATACCATCTACTGCATCTTGCCTATGCTGCACAGCCGTCGCTCATCCATATATTTATATGTACATATTCTTATTCATCCCTTTACATTTGTGTGTATAAGGTAGTTGTTGTGAATTTGTTAGATATTACTGCATTGTCGGAACTAGAAGAACAAGCATTTCGCTACACTAGCATTAACATCTGCTAACCATGTGTATGTGACCAATAAAATTTGATTTGATGTTCAGACTCTGCTTGCAGATGAAAGAGAAGAAATCTGTACTGCCCTGCCCACTTCACTGTCGCTCCAAGCAGAGGAAACTGCAGTTCTGAAATACATCAAAAAGCGTGAAGACTTCTGCCTGAAGCCCATACACGCTGCAGCGTACATGTTGGACACCAAGTATGCTGGCAAGATCATCCTGTCTGGTGCAGAGATCAACAAGGCCTATGTTGTCATCACTACTGTGTCTCGTCACCTTGGCCTGAATGAGGGCAAGGCTCTCGTCAGTCTGGCAAAGAACACTTCCAACCAAGGGCTTTGGGATGGAGAAGCAATATGGCAGCCGTGCCAACATATCTCCTCAGCCACCTGGTGGAAGGGACTTTGTGGATCTGAGGCTCTTACCCCTGTTGCCTCCATCATCCTCCAAATCCCACCAACATCAGCTGCCTCAGAGCGCAACTGATCCTTGTTTGGGAGCACACACACCAGAGCACGCAACAGACTGACCAATACAAGTGTTGAAAAATTGGTGGCCATTCGGGCAAATTTGAGGCTTTTTGAGACTGACAACGAGCCATCCTCAACAAGGTTGGAAAGTGACAGTGAAGATGAGGCCTCAGAGTCTGATGTTCAAGAGGTTGACATTGAGGAGGTCCAGGGAGAAGACATGGTTGTCTTCCTCTCAGGCTTCCAAAGCTTTAGTTTCTAGACTGTCATTTTACAGATGTACGTTGAAAACGGGATCATTCCCTTTCTTTTGTTGTTCAGTGAAATCATCCCATGTGAAAAGTCATCTCATTTAATTAAAGTTCAATTCGTAACTAAATAGTTTTTATTTTTTTATCTATAGGAAGGATTTAATCATTTGCAATTATGTCTACTTATGATAAGGTAAAAGGTTTATGTTTCTGTCTCCATATGATATGGTAAATATATCCAATGCAAAAAAAACATCTACATTTAAGTTGTATTAATATTCATTTGCATATATTTCCGTTAATTCCCACAGCAAGTTTCCGCCTCTGAATATTCCCCAGAATGTGCAACCCTAGGAAGGACGCCTGTATCCTTGTAGTGACTGGGTGTATTGATACACCATCCAAAGTGTAATTAATAACTTCACCATGCTCAAAGGGATATTCAATGTCTGCTTTTTTATTTTTTACCCATCTACCAATAGGTCCCCTTCTTTGTAAGGCATTGGAAAAACCTCCCTGACCTTTGTGGTTGAATCTGTGCTTGAAACTCACGGCTGGACAGCAGGACCTTACAGATAACTGTGTGGGGTACAGAGCTGGAGAAGTCATTCAATAATCATCCTTGCAACTTAAAAGTGACTTGATAAGCTACATTTTTCCCCCTCCTGAACGTATTTAGGCTAGCCATAACAAAGGGCTTGAATACTTATTCACTCCAGACATCTAAGCTTAAAATTTTTTTATGACTTTCTACACATTTCTAGGAAAAAAAATCCAACGTGACAGTACAGGGTATTTGTGTGTCGGTCAGTGACACAAAAGCTCAAATGAATCTATTTCCAATTCAGGCTGTAACACAACAAAATGTGGAAAAAAGGGGTGTGAATACTTTCTGAAGGCTCTGTATTTAAAAAAAGCTTTCTTTCTGACAATTCGAATTGAAAACAATCACAGTAAGGTACTTCACTGTCACCCAGAAATGATTTGTTATTGAATCAGTCTCAGCATCATTCTGTTACTTGCCTTTCTACAATGGCTATTTGGAGACATTAGTGCCATCTGGTGTTGCGAAACAAATCTCAGTAACTCAGAGCTTCAAACGTTTCAACAAGAAAATCAATGTGGAAAACTGATTGGATTTGTAAAAAGTCATCGACATAAATGAATATAAGATTTTTTTTGTATTTTTTTTTACCCAACTTTAAACCTACATCTGATGACAAACGTTAACGTTTTGGGGATTTCACATTGAATTCATGTAACTTGACAACTCAATCAAATGTAAATCAAAATGAGATGTTGAACTGACGTCTTTGCCCAGTGAATGTAAAATGTAGCTATACTGAGAACTGTGTTATCACAGTCCTGTCAAAACACATGGCTGAAATGCACCAGCTGAAATAGCACTTATATATATGGATCTTAGGTATAATTACCAGTTACCACTATCTACCACATGGTGGCAGTAGACACAACAGAGAATGGTCATAAACCAACGAACAGGTAACGCATAATGTGGTCGACTTTGGTTTGAATGATGACTCTAGAAACCGTTTCTGAGTCAGTGTTACAAAGAAAAGCAGACACACATGCTCACAGGTGAAAGGAGATTTGATGACTTAGACTTTCAATTAATACAGAGGGAAATCTGATAGAGAGATAGAGGGGGGATAGTGCAGGAGGGAGAAAAAGTCATGAGCGAGAGAGAGAGATGTGCTTTCTCCTTCGCCACAGAGCACATTGGTTAATAAACCATAAACATAAACACCACACATGTATTCAAATGGTTCAGCTAAAACAGCCACTAGTACAGCCCATAAACAAGGTAGCAAGTGCAGGGTCCCTAAAAACCCACCTCCTTCCTCCTTCGGCCACCCCCTGACCCCATTACACGGTCTCTTCAATGAGACGGCGAGAGCTTTCCAAAACAGTTTTCCTGAATGCATTACACATACACACACATACACGGCGAAGCCCCTTTTGAAACGCAGTAGAGGGAGGTCAGGGGTCTCTCTGTAAAAGGAAGTATTGTACCCCTATCCATTAGATGAAGAACTACAAAAAAAAAGAAGAAAGGGCCCAGCAGAAGGGTCCTCAAGCACAACATTACATCAGCCTCATTCTCTCCGTTCAATTCAATCCCGCTTTTTCTCTCTCTCTCTCTCTACACAGGCAGACAGGTTTTCTTCTCCCCACAACGGGGCAAAGGAGAGGGGGGGGGGGGGGGGAGTAGAGGAGAGAAGGGGGGGGGGGGGTAGAGGAGAGAGGGGGGGGGGGGGGGGGGGGAGTAGAGGAGGAGGGTGGACCCAATTAAAATACTCCGGTGATGTTTTAGCACCGATACGATTGGCTGGGCGAGCAAGAGAAAGAGAGAGGGAGTGAGTTAGAGAGCAAGTAAGAGTGAGTGAGTAAGAGAAAGAGAGAGAGAGGTGAGAGGGAGATGCAGGGTAGCCTTGGAAACCTAAATAAAGGGGGAAAGGGTCAATGGGGTTTGGTGGTGTACAGTGAGGTTGGGCATCGTCTCAGTCCAGCAGTCTTCAGAGAGAGACTGTCTTTTGACGAGAGAGTAATGGGTGGAGTGATGGGGAAGGATGGATACAGAGGGGAGGGGTAAACGATGCAGGGATTTAAATGGTGACTAACCAAAGGGAATATGTCTAAGATACCGAAAAAACCTTGCGGTACAGATATCAGAGTGATGGCTGCGGGATAAATGACCCCGTGGTAGAGGTGGTGGGAGGGGATCGACCTAATGAGACCATTAGCGGTCTCCCACAGCCTCTGGGTGATGGAGCGAAGGGGAAGAGAGACACGGACTATCACACGCAGACGCGCACACACACACACACACACACACACACACACACACACACACACACACACACACACACACACACACACACACACACACACAGGGATAATAAAGCTTTACTGCACCTCAGACACACACCAGTGCAAGCCATAGGATAAGGAGCAATCTAAATCATGTTTAATGGCATCACTTCGCTGCCCTCTTCTCCTCCCTTCTGTCTCTCTCTACCTCCTATCCCTCCTCTGAACACCTTTCCTTTCTCCCATCTCTACTATCTCCCTCTTCCTCTCTCCCATCACCTCTCCTACTTTTCCCTCTCTCCATCTCCTCTCCACCCCAGCCTTTTATTGCATCCCTCCTCCTCTCTTATCTAAAACGTCAGGATTATCAGCTGAAACACATGAATGCACACACCGACACACACGCACACACGCACCGACACACACACACACACATGTACACACACACCAACACAGCCCAGTGAAGTTAGATTAACATGATCAGAGTGCAGATTTTACCCAAACTGCTTCAAAGCCTGCTGGCTGACATTGATCTTTGGCTCTGGGTGCTATTATCTCCACATGCCTTGAGAGCCTACACAGAATGGGAATGAGTCTGAGCTAATGCTATCAAGATCAAGCTAATATGGGGATATCGATGGTTGAAAGCCTTGGCTTGATGAAAAGTAATGTTGAAAGACAGAGATTTATCAAGTCTGTGATTGAGATATATTGAGTTAATGTGGTTGCTTGATTGAAGCTGAATCTCCCACTACTTAGAATGTAAGAGATAGCAAAGCAAAGTCCATCTGGCAACCCTGTATTTATAGAGAGTGAGATTAGGCCTAGGGTTGCCAGGTTTGAATTTTGCTGTAAGCGAGCAGCAGACTATAAATAAATCAGATGCAGTAAATAATAATTTGTCAGTTCTTGTTGTCAGGTGTTCCCAGAGACATTTCCTCCCCCTCCATCTGGCTCCTGTCTCAGTCTGCAACCAGATATCCAGTTCTGTGCGAGTGGTGCACACACACAAATACACACTGCTCATCGTTCTTTGTCTGTGAGGCTCTGGGGCATTCTCGTTTTCCTGGGTTTAGAGTTTCAGGACTCCTGTACCAGCATCCTCCTCCCTCATCCCTCTGCTCTTCCTCTCTCCTCACCTCTCCTCTCTCTCCATCTATGCAATTTCTTCTCCCCTTCTCTTTCCCTCTGGTCTTTTGTCTCACCGGTGTCCTTCCACCACTGCCTCTTCTCTCTGTTCCTTTCTCTCTCATCTCTCCATCCCTGTCCTTGTCTTGTCAGGATTGGTCTCAAGCCTTCATTCATTATTTATCACAGTAGAGGAGAGACACAAGGTCTTACCGACAATAGACGCTCCTCAGGGATAGAGACCACTGTAGAGGACATGCGACACACACACACACACACACACACACACCGACTGAGGTACTCAGACAGAGCTATGCAAAAAGACACACACACACCGACTGAGGTACTCAGACAGAGCTATGCAAAAAGACACACACACACACTGTTTATTGCCCTAGCTGTGGAGGGGCTGCAACGCCTAAGGTTCCACACTTGTTCCGATAGCCTGGTAAAACATAATCCAGCGTCCGGCTCCAGGCTATGTCATAGTCTCAGCTTCCTCTCTCATATCGCTCTTCTCCCCTCTTTTATTCTCGCTCTCCCGCCATCTCTGAACCACCTGCTCTTCCTACTGCTCTCTCTCTCTCTAACTCGCTCTCCTCTCTTTTCCCTCTCTCATTCTCTCTCTCCTTCCAGCGTATGTGCCGGGGAGGGATTTTCCTAAATCATCAGACCATTCCAAACAGGATTACACAAGAATATTCCCACTGCCACCCTCCTTACATCCCCCTCCGGGAATTACAACCAATGCCAGATCCAGGCCGGGAATAAAGCCAGTTAGCGACCAAAACCTTAATCTCATTAATCAATGATTGGCTGTTCTTTTTCACTGAAATGAGCCTGGAATTCCTTTATCCTTGCCATCTTGGAGAACCAAAGGGAACGCCATTCTTTCCACCTCCGATTTGGTCATTTATCTAAAGCCAGGCGACAGTGCAGCTATTCTCTCCTGATCCTCCTCAATGCTCCGTCGATTCATCTTGATACAATTGGATTTTTCCAGGTGACGGGGCAGACCCTCACCCCCTCCCTCCGCGTCCCCCTCCCCTTCTCTCCCATGTCCCGTCTCAGGCCGTCTGACAGCGAGCCAACGGCGATAGCTCTCGCCACCACCCCCCTCTCTCGCCCCCCTCTCGCCCTTAACGACATGCGTAGCTAATAAATGGGGCTCCTATACAACCACCCCACTGACTCCTGATACTGTGTATAACCCTGCCCCGAGAGACGGAGGGAGAGAGAGGGAGGGAGAGGGAGGAAGGGAGGGAGGGAGGGATTGGAGAGGAGGGGACACGAGGAGAAGGTGAAAATACAGGGTATCTGTATATAGATGGAAAGATAGTTCCAAGGTAGAGAAAGAGAGCGAATTGCTAAAGAATTAGAGAGACAGAGAGCGAATTGCTAAAGAATTAGAGAGACAGAGAGCGCGAGAAACAGGTAAAGAGACAGAAAGAGCGAAAGTTGTTGACAACGGAGTCACACGAGATGGCCGGCCTGGTTTGCTCTGCCCCTCTCACCCTCACCACTGGGGGGGTTGGCAGGGGGGGTCGGGGTGGTGGGTAATGAAGTGGACATAATGTGGATAGATGCGGTCATTATAGGGACGTGGAGGACACCTGTGCTCGGGACTGGTCTGAGGTAATGAACTGTGGCGTACTGAACAGCGGAGAGGTGCGGGGCAGTATCTTCATACAGTATATACTCTATGATGGTAAAGGTTGTTCAAAACGGGGGACATCCAGTGGGAGACTCCTGAGTCTGACACACACACCCGTTGATCCTGAGCCGTCGTCACCATCCTCACTGTGTTCTTTAGGAGCAGCTCTGAGACACAGAGTGTGTCACACTCCCACACACTTGTCATCTCTCAGCCAGACCTTAGGAGGCCACTGACCTCCAGTGGCACACTCACATCACTGGAATGTTTTGCCAGCATCAGAACATCCGCGTTAACATGAGGTGCAGCACTGTCCCCTTGGCCTGCAGTACACATTCAACCGAGGACTCCTTGAGGGAGACAGAAACAAAGTAAAACTCTGCTTGACGCCAAGGGCGGGGAGCAAATGATGACAGAGGGGAGAGAGAGGGCGAGATAGAGGAAAACAGATGACGGTGTCCCAAAAAAAGGTACAGTTGCCACGACCACAAATACAAATTCCATCTACACACTGTTGCCCTAGAGCACACACACAAAAACTACACCTACCTCGGGCCTAAACGTCAGGACCACAAGTCATTTCCACGAAGCTGTGAATGATTTGTGAGACAAGGTAAGGCCTTTATACGGCATTAAAAGGAACATCAAATTTGACATCCCAATTAGGATCTGGCAACAAAAAAAATACTTGAATCAGTTTCAGAACCCATTGCCCTCTACAGTTGTGAGGTCTGGGGTCTGTCTGCTCAACAACCAAGAATTAACAAAATGGGACCAACACCAAATTGAGAGTGCATGCTGAATTCTGAAAAGGCCTCCTCCGTGTACAACGTAAAACACCAAATAATTTATGCAGAGCAGAATAAGGACGATACCCGCTAATTATCAAAATCCAGAAAAGAGTAGTTCAATTCTACAACCACTTAAAAGGAAGCGATTCCCAAACCTTCCATAACAAAGTCATCACCTAGAGAAGTGTCTCCTTAGCAAGCTGGTCCTGGGGCTCTATTCACAAACACAAACTGACCCTACAGAGCCCCAGGACAGCAACATAATTAGACCCAACCAAATCATGAGAAAACAAAAAGAGAATTACTTGTAGGACTGTCTTGGTTGACCGAGAGTCATCTGTTAGTCGAATAAAATGAACTATATGCAGGCTACTTTGCCTGATGCATTTTTTTAAATAAATTATTTTAGGCAAGTCAGTTTAGAACAAATTCGTATTTGCAATGATGACCTACCAAAAGGCCCCCTGCGGGGACGGGGGCTGGGATAGAAAATAAAATAAATATATATATATATATATTTATTTAATTTTATATATATAGGACAAAACCCACATCACGACAAGAGAGACAAGACAACACTACATAAAGAGAGACCTAAGACAACAACACAGCATGGTAGCAACACAACATGGTAGCAGCACAAAACATGGTTACAAACCTTATTGGGCACAGACAACAACACAAAGGTCAAGAAGGTAGAGACAACAATACATTACAC
This sequence comes from Oncorhynchus kisutch, assembly GCF_002021735.2. Taxonomy (NCBI): domain Eukaryota; kingdom Metazoa; phylum Chordata; class Actinopteri; order Salmoniformes; family Salmonidae; genus Oncorhynchus; species Oncorhynchus kisutch. The sequence goes on from NC_034176.2 coordinate 54,538,350, forward strand.
AAAGCAGCCACAACTGTCAGTAAGAGTGTCCATGATTGAGTCTTTGAATGAAGAGATGGATATAAAACTGTCCAGTTTGAGTGTTTGTTGCAGCTCGTTCCAGTCGCTAGCTGCAGCGAACTGAAAAGACGAGCGACCCAGGGATGTGTGTGCTTTGGGGACCTTTAACAGAATGTGACTGGCAGAACGGGTGTTGTATGTGGAGGAAGAGGGCTGCAGTAGCTATCTCAGATAGGGGAGAGTGAGGCCTAAGAGGGTTTTATAAATAAGCATCAACCAGTGGGTCTTGCGACGAGTATACAGAGATGACCAGTTTACAGAAGAGTATAGAGTGAGTGCAGTGATCTGTCCTATAAGGAGCATTGGTGGCAAATCTGATGGCTGAATGGTAAAGAACATCTAGCCGCTCGAGAGCATCCTTACCTGCCGATCTATAAATTATGTCTCCGTAATCTAGCATGGGTAGGATGGTCATCTGAATCAGGGTTAGTTTGGCAGCTGGGGTGAAAGAGGAGTGATTACGATAGAGGAAACCAAGTCGAGATTTAACTTTAGCCTGCAGCTTTGATATGTGCTGAGAGAAGGACAGTGTACCGTCTAGCCATACTCCCAAGTACTCGTATGAGGTGATTACCTCAAGCTCTAAACCCTCAGCGGTAGTAATCACACCTGTGGGGAGAGGGGCATTCTTCTTACCAAACCACATGACCTTTGTTTTGGAGGTGTTCAGAACAAGGTTAAGGGCAGAGAAAAGTTGTTGAGCACTGCAATTAAAAATGTAGGCACAAATTACTAAAGAGGGAGGCAGAGATCAATATAGCCTAACCAGAAGAAAAAAACATGCTCCCTACCCAACCCTCCTCCTTTGCAGATTCTGCCATTATGCTCCTGAAGTTGCCGGTAATAGGCTTCATCAGCGTTCCATTTGGAGTGCCAAGATATCATACCATTTCTACCGATCTACGTGCCAGTTATGATTTTCATATGCACATTTTTGTGGAACAGTATAATTTCATTTATAATAAAGTTTTCATTTTTCAAAATCAATGTCATGTGGTTCATTAAAATTATATTTAAATGAAAATGATACAAATCTAAAAGTAACTTCTATTGCCATTGCCAATATGTAAAAATAGCCTACATAAAGCCAACAAATAAAAACATTGCAGCCCTCAGGTAGAAAATATCCTGATAAAAATAAACATCCTATAAATCACATTGGCTATGCATGGCCTGTCTGCAAGGAACTTGAAACATTGTATCAAATATTCTGGGCCATCAGAGAGCTCCTGACTGACTGACAGACAGGCAGACAGACAGACAGACAGACAGACAGACAGACAGACAGACAGACAGACAGACAGACAGACAGACAGACAGACAGACAGACAGACAGACAGACAGACAGACAGACAGACAGACAGACAGGCAGACAGACAGACAGAGCTGTAGGCTGTTGCAACACTATCTCATACATCTCACAAGTGTAGCCTAGGTTATGCACTCTGCAAATAACGTGTCCACTCCTATAATGACAACGGTAAGACTGTAAATATTGTGGTCTCCCGGATGGCGCAGTGGTTAAGGGCGCTGTACTGCAGGTGCACGGTGTTTCCTCCGACACATTGGTGCGGCTGGCTTCCGGGTTGGATGCGCACTGTGTTAAGAAGCAGTGCGGCTTGGTTGGGTTGTGTATCGAGGACGCATGACTTTCAACCTTCGTCTCTCCCGAGCCCGTACGGGAGTTGTAGCCATGAGACAAGATAGTAGCTATTAAAACAATTGGATACCATGAAATTGGGGAGAAAAAGGGGTACAAAAAAATAAAAAATAAAAATAAGACTGTAAATATTACATGGAATGCGTTAACAGAAATGACCGAACAGAGATTCAGAATTATGGTAATTAACGGTAAATGTGATACTTGTGCCATCCCCGTGGCCTCCGCAATGGATTAGTCCACTCAGACAGGTGTCTCGTGTGCCATCATTTAACAAATATATATATATTTGCCACTGCTCAACTAAAACAATCATGGTCCACCAACAGCCTATTGACCAAACAATCGACCAGCTCTAAATGGGGTCAGCTCTAATTACTTGACACCTTGGAAAGAACCAACCAAAAAACAAAGCAAAATGGAATGCTATTTGGCCCTAAACAGAGAGTAAACAGTGGCAGAATACCTTTGCAAAATTAAGGAAAGCTTTGACCATGTACAGCCTCAGTGAGTATATAGCCTTGCTGTTTAGAGGTCACCGTAGGCAGACCTGGCTCTCTAGGGAAGACAGGCTATGTGCCCAATGCTCACAAAATGAGGTGGAAACTGAGTAGTACTTCCTAACCTTCTGCCAAATGTATGACCATATTAGAGACACATTTTTCCCTCAGATTACACAGATCCACAAATCATTTGATAAACTCCCATATCTATTAGGAGAAATACCACTTGTGTGCCATCACAGCAGCAATATTTGTGACCTGTTGCCACAAGAAAAGAGCAACGAGTGAAGCACCAACATCACTGTAAATACAGCCATAATATAGCATTTTAAATGTCTCTTTTGAAACTTATGTGAGTGTAATGTTAACTGTTTGTTTCACTTCTGTTGATCTATTCCATTTGCTTTGGCAACGTAAACATGTTTCCCATGCCAATAAATCCCTTTGAATTGAGAGTGTGGGGGGGGGGGGGGGGGTAAACGAAGAGAGAGAGAGGGGCGGGGCAGGGGAGGAAGGGGGAGTGAGAGAGAGAGAGCATGACAGTTATCTTTAGAGGGGATACTCAACCTCTGTAAAACATCCAAAACATCTCCAGGCAAAATGTCAGGCAAAATGTCTGCACTACAGAGGAGTTCTGCAAAAGACTACATCTGGACTTGGATGACCTCAGCAATACATTATGGTACTGTACTTTATGTACCCCTTGCTCTCTCGGAGGAGAAAATGTGATGATGTAAGCACTCGGATTTCACCTGCAAGCCTCTTCTATAAGAGTGGCAGCTCACATTGAATCGTGTCACATCTTATTTAGTGTCAAATCGCATCAAGTTGCAATTTGGCACGTGTGGGAGCAAGAGAGGGACGAGAAGAGGGAAAGGAGGAGAGAGGAGGGAGGGAGTAACTGTTAGACATTACCCTCTGTAGCCCCATCCACAGGTTATGGTGGCTTGGGAGTGCACTACAGTAACGTTTATTCAAATGGACGGCGGGACACGTGGCGTTTTGAGAAGAGTTGGAATGGATTTAGCTGGTTATTCCCCCTCCGGTTCTTTCTCCCTTCACACTGGACTCAAGCCTGTGGCTGAAAGAATGAATCACACAGTGCCACTTCCCAGTATTTACTGTGGTCCTACGTTGGTGATATTAGGGTTACCGTCAGACAATAATGGCAAGGCCACAAAGCGCCTCATGAGTAGGAGTGCTGATCTAGGATCTGGTCCCAACCTGCAGGGTGTTCAACCATAAAATGATGAATTCATTCAAGGTTTATACAAATATATCCATTCGATGGAAAATCCGCCAGAAAAACAACAGTTCAAACCCCATGTCTCTACCATTTATTGTTTATAAGTGACCCACGATTTACTCTTGAGAATTGAGCATGTTAAGAGTGAATGGAATGTCACAGGCATGATCAAAAAGGGGTCACTGCTACATAGAACTCTGTGGCGCTGCTCCGCGGCAGAACGGCGCTAACTTCGAAAATCAACTGCCAAGCTAACTAGTGGCTGTAGGTTCGTGAGAGAAAACATAGTATTTTTCTAAATTAAATCCGCTAAATAAAACTAAAAACTAAATAGGGACTAAATATATATGTATTTACAAAGCTGACAGGCTGAATTTCAATATCCACCCTCCGTAAAAGCAATCTGTTGCTGTTTTCATTGTGTATTTCTGAGTCTTTCCGTTTAAAACGCCACAGAAACGGACCCTCTCAATGTAGATTATTCGAGGTTTTTAGGCAATGAAAACTAAGGATCTGGAGGTGAAAATGATGACGCTAAGTAGATTTTTGGATTGGTCCAACTTGCAGAAACCTCAAAATGGTACCACCTCACAACATCAAATACGGAAGCGATTCAACCAAGAGCGGTGCAGTCCAAACTAGTAACGGTCACAGCAAATGAACGTTCTTATTTCATCAACACTATCAAGTACAAGTATATTAAGATTAGAATATTATAGAGAACAATCTAATGATTACTTCCATTGTAATGTATAATGACAAAGAAAACAACGTTTTGGTATTAATTTCGTAGCACCCTCTTCAATTGCCCTGTTTGAAACGCATATAATCCTATTCATTGTGACCCGAAAAGGTGAAAACCAAATGAACCATCAACACACAATGACGAGAAACAATTTGGTTAATGGCAAAAGCAATCTCGTGGGAGGAACCGTATACAAAGTATCGTACAGAGACATCAGGACATCTGTAAACCCATTGAAGGCGCTCTTCTGGAATGGAGACACGGCGACGACAGGAAAAATGGGCTCATATTAGAGCGCTTAGTCTGAAATGAGGCGAGATGTGTTGAGCTGAGCCTTAGCCCCTAGTGATAACTCACAACTCAGGGGGAGCAGAGAAGATATCCTCAGGGAGAGAGGCTGGGGCAGCTTCCACCACAGCTGAAGCCTAGGACTAGAGATTGGTTGAGTTTATTAGCACATGCAGCAGCTACTCTTCCTGGGCTACAAATACATGACAAAGTATAGAACAGTTAAGAGACATTCAATTAAATTCAAAATAAATTTAAAAAATCAAATAAGTGAATGAAAGACACAACAAAAATACTATTTACACACTATACATATTCATATTCTTATATACAGTACAGGTCAATTAAATATGTACAAATAGGAGAAGTGCTGTGATAGGCTCCGCAGGTCGGGAGGACCTCCCCTGGGACTCACCGGCCCGACTGACAGCAGCAGTGTAAGGAGGATTTATCCTAGGCAGCTCTTTTGCTCCCTGGCAGAATCTCACACACTCTCATTACACACACTTCCTCCTTCTCCATCCATTCTTTCTAGCTCCCTCAATTTTACTCTCTCAAACACACACAATCTCTCTCTTACACACACACAGAGTAAGAGAGTGAGAGCGAGAGAGAGAGTAAGAGAAAATAATGAGAGAGAGAGAGAAAAGAGTAAGAGAGAGAGACCCTGAACCTGCAGAGGGTGCACGTTGAATCCTCCCTGCTCAGCATCTGTCTCTCTCTGTTCCCAGTGAGGTGTCCTGCCCCATTATTACAGCTCTGTGACATAGTATTATAGCCCTGCCTGGGCCTGCTGCCTCAAGGCAACGTCTCCACAAGACTAAACCTTTCACTTAACAGGGTGAAACGGCTGTGGAGACAATCGTTACGGCAGACTGAACCACTCTTTTAAAGGGATGGGGGGGGGTGTTGGAGACAATTGTTATGGCAGACTGAACCACTCTTTTAAAGGGATGGGGGGGTGTTGGAGACAATTGTTATGGCATATAGAACTCATTCATAGAGGCAGGGCCCAGAACGTTACTCAAAAAAGGGGGGATTGGGGAGGGGGACTTTGGATGTACTTGACCATGGAAGCCACACAACCCCTCCTGAAGCCCGACGCCTGGCTAGGAACCAAACCACAGACTAAGACTGATACCAGTGTTGTTTCCTGTCAAGTGTTTGTTATAGTGTGACACAAACGGCTGAGAGAACATGCCTTTGGAGACACAATCCCTGTCCTCCCTCCTCCCTCCCTCCTTTCTCCAGAGGTCTATGATACTCATATTCACTAGTGCAGAAGAACACGGCTTGTCATGTGATGTGTTTTTCCCTTCATGGTAGGCTGCCTGCATTCCTATTAGGCAGAGATGAGATCTGGTTGCCGTGGTCCAGATGAAACGCTGCTGGACACACACAGCGTCACACGGACAACGTCGTACACATACGCCTACAAAGCAGAGCAAAGCAAAGACCAGTCCGGCACTCTGCAGCTGCAAGTCTCAAAGACCTCCTTCGATATAGAAAAGCACAAACTTGCAAATACCACACCCTGCCAAACAGTGGTAAGAGTACGAGTCTCCCTGGTGGAGGTATCTCTAAAACAGCAGCTTGCAGACATGTCTTTATAACAGCTCTTCCCACCAGCTCGTCTGCATAGAGAAGCACATGGAGCAGTTATATGTTGGATTAACACATAGGCACATGGGTGAGAATGGGTTTGTCAGATACCGAGCACAGAGGGTGTATGTACGTGTGTGTGTGAGCACTCTGCATGCGATAATTAAACTGCAGCCGCCTCGTCAGACCTTATTGGTGCCTAATTAACTCTCAAAGATGGCCGTCGTGAATTCCTATCAGAACGCAGTCTCCCACCAGTTGACAATGAAATGAATTCAGAGCAATCCGTGGTCAAGTCAATGATGTCCATTCAAAGAGATGACATGTGTATGCACACATAGGACTAGACTGCCAATGTGAAGAGCTATTGAATATGTATATTAATATTTTGGCCCCCCACACCAAACGTGATCACGACACGCAGGTGAAAAATATCAAAAACTCTGAACCAATTACATTCATTTGGGGACCGGTCGAAAAACATTAAACATTTACGGCAACTTAGCTAACTAGCTTGCACTTGCTAGCTAATTTGTCCTATTTAGCTAGCTTGCTGTTGCTAGCTAATTTGCCCTGGGATATAAACATTGAGTTGTTATTTTACCTGAAATGCACAAGGTCCTCTACGCCGACAATTAATCCACACATAAAATGGTCAAACGAATCGTTTATCTCTCCTCTTTCCAGGCTTTTTCTTCTTTGAATTTATATGGTGATTGGCATCTAAACTTTCATAGTATTACCATGACAACCGATAACACAGTTCGTCTTTCAATCACCCACGTGGGTATAACCAAGGAGATGGCACGTGGGTATCTGCTTCTATAAACCAATGAGGAGATGGCATGTGGGTATCTGCTTCTATAAACCAAACCAACCGTGTCTCCTGGCCCCTCCTGTCTCAGCCTCCAGTATTTATGCTGCAGGAGTTTATGTGTCGGGGGCTAGGGTCAGTTTGTTATATCTGGAGTACTTCTCCTGTCTTATCCGGTGTCCTGTGTGAATTGAAGTATTCCACCATAATTTGCAAATAAAATCATTAAAAATCCTACAATGGGATTTTCTGGATTTATTTTCTCATTTTGTCTGTCATAGTTGAAGTGTACCTATGATGAAAATGACAGGCCTCTCTCATCTTTTTAAGTGGGAGAACTTGCACAATTGGTGGCTGACTAAATACTTTTTTGCCCCACTGTACATACGGCAGCAGTATCAAAGGTGCAGGGTAGAGTACCGGGTGGTAGCCAGCTAGAACAGTGACTAAGGATAATGGTAACAGTCTGATTGCCTGAAGATCACAACTTTGATGCACCCGTCCTTGATGACCTTCTTGGCCTTCCTGTGACACCGGGTGCTGTAGAGGTCCTGGAGGACAGGCAGTGTCCCCCCGGTGATGCATTGGGCTGACCGCACCACCCTCTGGAGAGCCCAGCTGCGCGGACGATGCAATTACCATGAATGTGGACAGTCTGTGCGTACACACAAACACACACACATTGAAACTAACACACACACACACGTATGCACATATACATTCACACACACAATATGCACACATACACATACACACACTCAAAGACAATAGAGACAGGCACCTCTGGGCATAAACGATTTGTAAAAAAATCTCACTGGCACTATAATTCCCACTACACCCCCCAGAGAAAAAGACAACCTGCCGGTGCTCTGTAAGGAACCAGACCACCAGTATATACTGTGTCCACACTTTATTACAATATTCCTCCTCTATCACAAAAACGACAAGCTTGTTTCCATTAAAATGTTTACATAAAGATAATGGCGCATCTGCAATTAGCCGAGGGAGGCAGGTGACAGCGCTTGGCGCTAGCTCTAAAAGGTAAACATCTCATTGACTGACAGCATGCTACAGAGACAAACACAAGGTGTTTAGCAGTTGGTGTTTGGCGGATAGCCAAGGTCTCAGTTTGCCTATCTATCTCTCTGTCTCCCTGAGGGCTTTTCCTCTGGTTCCAGATCCTGAGCTGACAGATTGACAGACATGTCACTGGTCTGCAATTAGATGGTACAGTACAGACGCACAGGAACCCTCACATATCCTTATGTACACAATGGCTTGAATACAGCCAGAGACCACAGTCTGTTTCTGATAGGCAGCTGTACAGACGCCTCCTCCAGGGTCCTGTCATGGCCCCTGCCATGGTTTATATTGACATTTATTGATTCTGACCCAAACAAAAGGTGTGGAATATAACAGCATTTCATGTTAGTCCGTAGTATTCATTGTTAAACTGCCCTGAAGTGCAAAGACCAATGCTGAAATCGTGGGGTTAAAGCAACAAAAATAATCCCATGGTTTAAACATTTGGGCTAGAGGTTCACATCAGATTTAGAAATTCAATGGAATTGCATGCGCGAGCGTTGCAAAATAAATGTACACATACTGTACATGTTATTAAATTATTGCACCCACACTGAACTTGGTTCTATTTGTGACTCTGACGCGCTGCGAGTCCCACCTTTCCCATCTCATCATTGGTTTTTAGGAGCATACACCCATGTGGGTGATTGAAAGATGAACTGAGGTCCACACTCCAGTCCAGTTGGTGGTGGTAATGCACCTTAAAGTTGTTTGCCAACCGCCATATGAGGTCCAAAGAAGAAGAAGTAGAAGCCTGAAGGAGAGATTACTAAGAAACAAACTCGGTTTACCACAGTTTTATCTGTGGATTAATTGTCGGAGTAGAGGACCTTGTGCATTTCCGGTAAAATAACAACCCAATGATTATATTCCAGGACAAATTAGCTAGCAACAGCTAGCTAAATTTCCATCAATGTTTAAATGCTTTTCGACCTGTCCCCCAAATTAATATAGTTGGTTCAGAGCTTGTGCACCTGTCCTGATCGCATCTGGTGTGGGTGGACAAAATCAACATGTTCGCGAGCGAGCGGTCTGGTCAGCATGTAAGAGGGAGGCAAGAAAGAAAGAGAGATGACACGGCGATAGAGGGAGAGAGGCAGAGAGAGAGAGTTGTGATATGAAGGAAGGGATGATGAGGACAGTGGTTCCTCATTACCCGTTTAACACTGACGATGCTCATGAGAAGCTGAGGAGCGAGAAAGAGGAAGAGAGGGAGAGAAAGCGAGAGAGAGAGAGAGAGAGAGAGAGAGAGAGAAAGACATGTGAAGAGGAAACATGGATGAATGAAATAGGCCACTGGAGCCTTCCTTTAGTGAGGAAAAGAAGGGATCATGCTAACATTGCCAATCTCATCCAACATTTATTCCCGAAACCCCCTTAAAAACACTAGTTCTCTCCTCGAGGAATTCACCTTTGAAGTTCCCACTTGAGCTGAATCCCAACTACCCCTCCCCCCGAAAGACTGTATGCATGACACACTGCACCTCAAGTAAAGCCCAAATCAAAAAGGGGGGGGGTCCTACCAAAAGACACCCCCTCCAAACGCACGCACACACACACCCCCTCCTCTGCCTCCAGCTAGTGGTGTGTAGGAGGGGTATGTGGGTGGGTGGGGGACACAGAGGAAGCCTCACACCCCTTGAAGGCCCAGGGCTCCTACAATATGTAGCTCCTAAATGAAATTATCTCTCAAGTTCAATAATATTTGTCTAGAGAGAGATGAAACATGAAGAACCCCGGTTTCCACTAGATAGCATAGCCGCAAAGCCAAAACTGGCAATATCATGAAAACAAAAATTCTCTCTCTCTGTTGTTTTCCTCCTCTCTTTCCTCCCTCTCTCTCTCTCTCTCTCTCTCTCTCTACCTTGCCCACGTTTCTGTAGACATGCTCTCTTCTCCAATGACTCCGTCTCCTTCTCTACAACTTTCTTCCCTATCTCTATCACCTATCTTCCCTCACCCCTTCTTCACCTCTACCCTCCCTCCCTCCCTCAGTGATGACAGCAGAGTAAAGGCTTCAGCTTCACATTAAAAGGCTGTCTTCATCCCCTTGATCTCCTCACCTTGCTTTCTTCTTCCTCCTCTCACATCACTGCATTTATTCATTTCCCCCTCTGTTTTCTTCCCCTTTCCATCAGTGTTCCCTCTGTTCTCTCTTTCCCTCGGAGAGAAGAGATCAGCTCTTTACAAGAGCGAGGCCCTGTTCCGACATGTCCATTAAGGTCAAACACAAGTCTAATTGCTCTCTTTCTCGACTCTCTTACTATCCATCTCTCTATCCCTGTTATGCTGCATGAGCTGAAAATGCTCTGGCCCCTGTAGTTGGGTTTGAGTTCCTTTAGGCTATCGCGTCATTCCATTGTTGACCACTTGGGGGCCTCTGTCCTGTGTCGATGTGTGTTGTTCGTTTAACGCGCTCAAACCTGTAGGAGAATTGTTACATTTCAAAATGGTGAAAGTCACATTGTGGAGCTGCAGACGTTATGGAACGCCATCCTTCTTGCTATCATTTTGTAGAAGCATTGTTTTTTTAAACTCATTTCAGTCACTATTACTGTACCTACGAAGCAGTGGCAATAAGTCATTCTTCAACACTACAGTAGCTGTACCGGGTTTATCTACCTGCTAAGCTTAGGTAGGGGATTCTTTTGCGAGGGCAGAATAGTGAACCATCAAACCGTTGGTTCAATTACCCTTGTTTTCTGTCTTAATCTTCTACACTCCATTCCCTTGTCTTTCTTCATCTTACCTGGTCCTCCATTTCACTTTCCCTTCCTCCCTCACTCCTTCCTTCCCTCCCTGCCTGCCTCCCACCCTCCGTTCCCTGGGGTGTCGGTGCTGTGTCTGTGACACATAATTAAATTCTGTGAGGGACACAGTGCATGCCCACTGGGGCCCAGGAACACTCTATACTCCACACTGGTACAGCTGGGACACACACACACACATCTTTTCCCCCTACAACCACAACAATAAACAACCCCGGAGAATCACATCGATTGGATCACAGTATTATAAGGTCTTTCAAGCATGGCTCTGTTCTAATGAGACTTAGTTTAGTCTGAACTGCAGTTATTGCTTAGGCAAAGCCTTCTCTGATTTATACCCACAAACAATAGTAATACATATGCTATTTAGCAGATGCTTTCGTCCAAAGCGACTTATAGTCACGCGTGCGCTTTCCTGGCCTGCCGTTACAGGCGCCAGGCTCTACCAAACGGGCAACAGAAGAAAGAGTGGTAGTGACAGGACAGAGAATGGACTGGACCAATTAGAATGTAGTAATCAACGAAGTCACGGTAGAATATCCTGCATAGCTACCTATCTTCTGATGGCTGCTGTGGAAGAGAAACTTCAGCGCAGAATGACGAGGCACTGTCTACCTCGACTGCACAAGGATCACCTCATCCCTCCGGTCATCAACCTCCGACACCGTTTGAATTGAAACGTTCATAAATCAACCAATCCACGCCAGGTATCGATTTGAACCTTGAACCCACATTTCTAAACTCAAACCCTTGTTTCCTTTCCTTATAGCTCTTGACATTGTTTGCTGTCGGTCTACTGCAATTCCCTACGGTACTGTACCATTCTGCTAGCTGGACGTTAAATATTAAATAGGATGACGATAGATAGAGTGCATGGTGACATCATCATGCCCTAAAATCCAGGCAATAAGGTCTGTGGGCAGGGGAGAGAGGGGGAAGAGTGAAAGTGTTGACTTGCGCCAACTTCACCAGCTCAGTCACTTCCTCTTGCTCTGTTAACAACACACATTTGTTAACTTCTGATCTTTCATTACTCCACTCAGCTAAGAGAGGAGGACAGAAGGCCTCACCCTGTGTGTGTGTGTGTGTGTGTGTGTGTGTGTGTGTGTGTGTGTGTGTGTGTGTGTGTGTGTGTGTGTGTGTGTGTGTGTGTGTGTGTGTGTGTGTCTGTGTGTGTCTGTGTGTGTGTGTGTGCATGTGCTTCAGGATTGGGGTCAATTCAGGGGGCCACTGTCCTGCTCCTCCTCTGTACTCACAGACAGGTGGATGAGAGTACACAAATAGGAACGCATCATCTCTGGACCCCAGAGTGCTTCAACAGTCAGACAGCAAGCCTGCCTGAATAAGAAGTGGCCATCTTGCGTCATTAACTCAGCGCACATACATGAAACACCTGGAGTATGAATGATTGAAGATGCCATGGAAGAAGGAAAAGGACTGAACACGCATGAATACATGGAAGTCTCATTGGAATAGATACCTGTAGAGACGGAAAGAGTATGCATGAATACCTGACTAGCCTGTAGGAATACTTGAATACCTACTCCATGTCTAGTGGCAGCGTTGCTCAAAGACATGGAGCGCTGAGGGAAGCAGAGGAGCTCTAAGCAAACCCATCTATCTCTACCGCTCTACCTCATCCTTCTCACATTCACATTCTACTCTTCTTTTTGCCACCCTCTCTCTCTTCTGCCTCTCACGATATGAAAACAAGGACTGGGATACACACAGGACTTATCTGCACTCGCCATTTCATAATGTCCTTTCGCTGATGATAATATTGTGAGTTTTACCATCACTGCCGCCCACGCTCGCTGTCACTGCATACTAACAGATATGTCACTGTGGAGCCAAATTAACATTCCTCTGTGTGTCTGTGTAAAAGGCAGCCCGCCAATCTGTATGGTTTGCTTGGTAATTAAAGATGCTGCTGGTTTCCCCTTATTTAATATTAATTTATTTTAATTAAATAATCACATGCTTATTAAGTGTCTCTCTCTCTCTCACACACACACACACACACACAAATGGAGCCTTTACAATTCTCCATACAGTTCATTTACTATACTGCAGCAGTCACGACTCGACAAAAGATCTCATTGGAGACTTCATTAAAGGCTAATTGATTTCATCTGTGGTATTCTGAGACTGATAGTGTACAAATTTGCCCCAAACAGGCTTAGGCCAGCCCATTACATCTGCCTGAATATTACAATGGAGAATTGAATCACACATTTACAACAGGAGGGAATAATGGATATAATGGATATAGTGGATATGGATATGAGAATGTTTCACAATGAGAGATGGGGATTCATTTCACCACGGGCTCTGGTCTCCATCTCCTCCTCCCTTATTTTTTTATTCTGTTTCTCTATCTCTTCCACTCTACAGCTCTCTTCTCCTCTCATCCCTCAGAATTACAGGCTAATAAAATGAAAGCTGTCTGATTGGAACGGTAGGCCAGGGAGAAAGAAGAACCATAGAGTACCCATTCTACCCCAATGCTCCCCTTTCTCTGTTAGACAGAGACCTAAAGCTTATCATCAGCCACTGTATAGAGAGGAAGAGAGGAAGGTAATGAGAGAGAGGACTAGCATGGAGGAGAGGGGGGGGGAGAGGAAGGTAATGAGAGAGAGGACTAGCATGGAGGAGAGGGCGGGGGGAAGAGAGGAAGGTAATGACAGAGAGGACTAGCATGGAGGAGAGGGGGGGCGGGGGGGGAAGAGAGGAAGGTAATGAGAGAGAGGACTAGCATGGAGGAGAGGGGGGGGAGAGGAAGGTAATGAGAGAGAGGACTAGCATGGAGGAGAGGGGGAGGGGGCGGGGGGAAGAGAGGAAGGTAATGACAGAGAGGACTAGCATGGAGGAGAGGGGGGGGCGGGGGGGGGGAGAGAGGAAGGTAATGAGAGAGAGGACTAGCATGGAGGAGAGGGGGAGGGGGTGGGGGGAAGAGAGGAAGGTAATGAGAGAGAGGACTAGCATGGAGGAGAGGGGGAGGGGTGGGGGGAAGAGAGGAAGGTAATGAGAGAGAGGACTAGCATGGAGGAGAGGGGGGGGGAGAGAGGAAGGTAATGAGAGAGAGGACTAGCATGGAGGAGAGGGGAGGGGGTGGGGGGAAGAGAGGAAGGTAATGAGAGAGAGGACTAGCATGGAGGAGAGGGGGGGGGGAGAGAGGAAGGTAATGAGAGAGAGGACTAGCATGGAGGAGAGGGGAGGGGGTGGGGGGAAGAGAGGAAGGTAATGAGAGAGAGGACTAGCATGAAGGAGAGGGGGGAGGGGGTGGTGGAAGAGAGGAAGGTAATGAGAGAGAGGACTAGCATGGAGGAGAGGGGGAGGGGGCAGGGGGAAGAGAGGAAGGTAATAAGAGAGATGACTAGCATGGAGGAGAGGGGGAGGGGGTGGGGGGAAGAGAGGAAGGTAATGAGAGAGAGGACTAGGCATGGAGGAGAGGGGGAGGGGGTGGGGGGAAGAGAGAAAGGTAATGAGAGAAAGGACTAGAATGGAGGAGAGGGGGGGGGGAAGAGAGGAAGGTAATGAGAGAGAGGACTAGCATGGAGGAGAGGGGGAGGGGGTGGGGGGAAGAGAGAAAGGTCATGAGAGAAAGGACTAGAATGGAGGGGGGGAGCGAGAAAGATGGGGGGAAAGTGAAATGGTAAGAGAGAATAAAGACAGTTTAAAGAGAATGTGAGGGGAAGAGAAGAGTGCAAAGTAGAGAAAGGAATAGGTTTGTAAGGCCATCTGATTCCATTTGATAATAGAAGAGACTTTCCCATTTAAGTTGACATTCAAATCAAATCAAATGTTATTTGTCACCTGCTTTGTAACCAACTGGTGCAGACTAACAGTAAAATGCTTACTTACCAGCCCTTCCCAACAATGCAGATATAATGCAGATATCTTTTTTTTTTTAAATAATAGAATAGTCGTAAAAGTAAAAATAAATACACAAATGAGTAACGAAAACCTGGCTACAGTTGAAGTCGGAAGTTTGCATACATTTAGGTTGGAGTCATTAAAACTCGTTTTTCAACCACTCCACAAATTTCTTGTCAACAAACTGTAGTTTTTGCAAGTTGGTTAGGACATCTACTTTGTTCCTGAAACGAGTAAATTTTCCAACAATTGTTTAAAGACAGATTATTTCATTTATAATTCACTGTATCACAATTCCAGTGGGTCAGAAGTTTACATACACTAAGTTGACTGTGCCTTTAAACAGCTTGGAAAATTCCAGAAAATTATGTAATGGCTTTAGAAGCTTCTGATAGGCTAATTGACATCATTTGATTCAATTGGGGGTGTACCTGTGGATGTATTTTAAGTCCTACCTTCAAATTCAGTGACTCTTTGCTTGACATCATGGGAAAATATAAAAAAATCACCCAAGACCTCAGAAAAAAATTGCAGACCTCCACAAGTCTGGTTCATCCTTGGGAACAATTTCCAAACGCCTGAAGGTACCACGTTCATCTGTACAAACAATAGTACGCAAGTATAAACACCATGGGACCATGCAGCCGTCATACCACTCAGGAAGGAGACACTTTCTGTCTTCTAGAGAGGAACATACTTTGGTGCGAAAAGTGCAAATCAATCCCATAACAACAGCAAAGGACCTTGTGAAGATGCTGGAGGAAACAGGTACAAAGGTATCTATATCCACAGTAAAACAAGTCCTATATCAACAAAACCTGAAAGGCCGCTCGGCAAGGAGGAAGCCACTGCTCCAAAACCGGCATAAAAAAGCCAGACTACAGTGTGCAACTGCACATGGGGACAAAGATTGTACTTTTTGGAGAAATGTCCTCTGGTCTCAACATAAATGGCCATAAAGACCATCGTTATATTGGGAGGAAAAAGGGGGAGGCTTGCAAGCCGAAGAACACCATCCCAACCGTGAAGCACGGGGGTGGCAGCATCATGTTGTGGGGGGCTTTGCTGCAGGAGGGACTGGTGCACTTCACAAAATAGATGGCATCATGAGGGGGGGAAATTATGTGGATATATTGAAGCAACATCTGAAGACATCAGTCAGGAAGGCCTACAAACCTGACTCAGTTACACCAGCTCTGTCAGGCGGAATGGGCCAAAATTCACCCAACTTATTGTGGGAAGCTTCTGGAAGGCTACCTGAAACGTTTGACCCAAGTTAAAACAATTTAAAGGCAATGCTACCAAATACTAATTGACTGTATGTAAACGTATGCCCCACTGTGAATGTGATGAAAGAAAACTATTATTCTGACATTTCACATTCTTAAAATGGGGTGTATGTAAACTTCCGACTTCAACTGTATATATAGCTAGCTAGTCAACCTTCTCCAACTTTCTCTTGGACTATAACTGTAGGCTTTTAAATATAGGCTTTTACTATTAATGAACAGCAACTTTATTTTAATATTTGGCCATCAATTTATCATTGCATATTGTAACGAAGTGAGTACACACAGTGCCAAGTCCCAAGCTGTGATATTGTCAACCAATCACAACAGGTTAAGAAAAGTTCCAGAGAGAGAGCCAGTTCATCTCTCCTTGTTTCGGGTGTCGGGGGATTGGTAGTGGGGTGAGCTGCTTGAGAGTGCTGTGAGATGGTGAAGTCACCAGCACGGCTTCCTTATGTATTGTCACAGATAGACAATTGTCCAATGCAGGTCCGTGGACAACTCTGCTTGGGGGGCTTCAGAGATCTGTGTCTGTGGATTTCAGCCCCAGGAGGTAAAATGAATACATCTCACAGGCTAAAACAACATGTTTTCTCTTTTTCTGATTTACTTGAAATGAGATACTCTAGCGTTGTCTCTGTATCCCCCCCCCCCCCCCCCTATATTTTAAGCAGGTTTCTACCAGTGGACCTGCTGGGCCAGCACCTACTGCTCACCTCTGTGTCTGCTGTTCAGACTCCTCCATTGAGGAGTGCATTAAACGTGTCAGGTAAATATGACATTTTTTGTCAAATAATATTTTCTCAACTACTACGGCTGTGCTGCCATGATAGAACACTGATTCAGATCATCCTTTTGGCAGGTGACTTGGTTTCCTGCTAGATCAAACCTTAACTTGGCATGGAAGCTTGCTCAGGTAAATAAAATACAGGCTAACCTGTCAAAAGCTTTTTTTTTCTCTTCTGTTTTTATAACAGTATAACCTTCAATAATCTTAATGCAACTACATCTTTTTTACAGAAACAAGATGTCCGTAGCCCGGCAAAGTTGTCTACAGTCTCTGTGAGTGCCCTCACACATGTTATGGCCTCTTTGAGTGCCCTCACCATTACAACCGCCTCTGTGAGTGCCTCAATCCCTGCACCGTTGTCTGCAAGTGGCATTTCATGGTCCAAACACACCACCAAGACAGCCGTGAAGAGGACACGACAATGGCTATTCCCCCTCAGGAGACTGAAAAGATTTGGCATGGGTCCCCATATCCTCAGAACGTTTTACAGCTGCACCTTCTCCCTGCTGCCGCAAGGCAAGTGGTACTGGAGCGCCAAGTCTATGTCCAAAGGGCCTCTTAAGAGCTCTACCCCCAAGCCATAAGACCGTTGAACAATTAATTAAATGGCTACCCGGACTATTTGCATACAGTGCCTTCGGAAAGTATTCAGACCCCTTGAATACTTTCAGCCTTATTCTAAAATGGATTAAGTTAAAAAAATCCTCAGCAATCTACACACAATACCCCATAATAAGAAAGCGAAAATTGGTTTAGAATTTTTTTGCTAATTTATTAAGAATAAAAAAACTGAAATACCTTATAAATATATAAGTATTCAGACCCTTTGCTATGAGACTCGATATTGCGCGCAGGTGCATCCTGTTTCTATTGATCATCCTTGAGATGTTTCTTCAACCTGATTGGAGTCCACCCGTGCTAAATTCAATTGATTGGACATGACTTGGAAAGGCACACAACTGTCTATATAAGGTCCCAAAGTTGACCGTGTAGAGCAAAAACCAAGCCATGAGGTCGGAGGAATTGTCCGTAGCGTTCCGAGACAGGATTGTTTTGAGGCACAGATCTGGGGAAGGGCAGATCTGCAGCATTGAAGGTCCCCAAGAACACAGTGGCCTCCATCATTCTTAAATGGAAGAAGTTGGCATGGGGGACTCATGCCAAATCTTTTCAGTCTCCTGATGGAGAAAAGGTTTTGTCGAGCCCTCTTCATGATGGTCTTGGTGTTTGGACCATGATAGTTCGTTGGTGATGTGGACACCAAGGAACTCGAAACTCTCGACACAATCCACTACGGCCCCATCGATGTTAATGTGGGCCTGTTCGGCCCACTTTTTCCTGTAGTCCGCGATCATCTCCTTTGTCTTGCTCACATTGAGGGAGAGGTTGTTGTCCTGGCAACACACTGCCAGTTCTCTGATCTCCTCCCTATAGGCTGTCTCATCATTGTCGGTGATCAGGCCTACCACTGTTGTGTTGTCAGCAAACTTAATGATGGTGTTGGAGTTCTGTTAGGCCACGCAATCGTGGGTGAACAGGGAGTACAGGGGGGACTAAGTACACACCCCTGAGGGGCCCCAGTGTTGAGGATCAGCATGGCAGACCTGTTGTTGCCTACCCTTACCACCTTGGGGCGGCCCGTCAGGAAGTCCAGGATCCAGCTTCAGAGGGAGGTGTTTAGTCCCAGGGTCCTTAGCTTAGTGATGAGCTTTGAGGGGCACTATGTTGTTGAACGCTGAGCTGTAGTCAGTGAACAGCATTCTCACATAGGTGTTCCTTTTGTCCAGGTGGGAAAGGGCAGTGCGGAGTGTGATTGAAATTGAGATCATCAGCGGATCTGTTGGGGCGGTATGCGAATTGGAGTGGGTCTAGGGTATCCGGGAGGATGCTGTTGATGTGAGCCATGACCAGCCTTTCAAAGCACTTCATTGGCTACCAACGTGAATGTTACGGGGCGGCAATGTATTAGGCAGGTTACCTTCGCTTCTTTGGGCACACAGGGACTATGTTGGTCTGCTTCAAACATGTAGGTATTACAGGCTCGTTCAGGGAGAGGTTGAAAATGTCAGTGAAGACACTTGCCAGTTGGACCATGTATGCTTTGAGTACACGTCCTGGTAATCCGTCTGGCCCCGTGGCTTTGTGAATGTTGACCTGTTTAAAGGTCTAGCTCACGTCGGCTACCTAGAGCGTTATCACACAGTCATCCAGAACAACTGGTGCTCTCGTGCATGCTTGCCTCAATATTGCTTGCCTCAAAGCGAGCATAGAAGGCATTTAGCTCGTCTGGTAGGCCCATGTCACTGGGCAGCTTGCGTCCGGGTTTCCCTTTGTAGTCCGTAATAGTTTTCAAGCCCTGCCACATCCGATGAGTGTCAGAACTGGTATATTAGGATACAATCTTAATCCTGTACTGACGCTTTGCTTGTTTGATGGTTCGTCTGAGGGCATAGCGGGATTTCTTATAAGCGTCCGGATTAGCTCCCGCTCCTTGAAAGCGTCAGCTCCAGCCTTTAGCTCGATGCGGATGTTGCCTGTAATCCTTGTCTTCTGGTTGGCCAAAGACGGATGCTGTGTCAGTTGTTTGGGCTTATTTTGGTTTTAAAACTAGGGACATCGAGCTGATTCAGGCAGTGTACTTGTACTGTCACAAAACTATAGCAACCGCTCAATGTAACACAAACAACTTATTCCACCATTTGAAACACAGGCATGTAATACAGCGTGACAAATGCATGGCGAAAAATAATTACGCCAACAAGCATCATTATAAGAGCAAAGCCCAGGCAACAATCAATTACGGAATGGTTTCCACACACAACTCCCTATGCAACACACTCACCGATGGAACGAAATGACAGATGTCATGACGTACCACATCGCAAAAGACAGGGTCCTAATTAAACAGTTGAACAGTTCAAAAAGATGGTTCATACTCCGGACAAGAAATACTTAATGCCATGTACAAAAAAATGTCATGCCAAAATAGCATCGGAGCTAAAAACAGGTACACTATTTTGCGACAACAACTGGAACCCTACATGTCATTGACACTGCGCTACACCGATGCCGACTGGAAGCTGCGCAGCAGGTGCTTGCAGACGGCCCACTTTCCAGATGACCACACTTGGGAGTTAATAGCAGCACAACTTTGCCCCGACAAGAAAGAGCTGTTTGAAAATGTTTCCCCGTCAAGACGAACAGTGACAGTGTGTTGAGGACATCGCAGAGAATATGGAACAGTTGAAAGACAAGGTCAAGGATTTCACATATTTCTCCTTGGCCCTGGATGAGAGCAGTGATGCATGTGACCCGGCGCAGTTGTTGATATTCTTACGACGCATAACCCCAGACTTTGAAATTACAGAGGTGCAGTGACAGTCAACGAATAGCATAACCAGAGGGAAAGATTTATTGGAGGAGGTTATGTGTGTGGCAAAGCTGGGACTGAGTTTTGAAAAGTTATCCAGTGTGACCACTGATGGGTGCCCAAACTTGCCAGGAAAAAACGTTGGCCTTTTGAAAAGGATACAAGATCAAGTAGCTAAGATGAACCCAGATCAGAAGATTATTGTCCTGCATTGCATTATTCATCAGGAGGTGCTCTGTAAATGTGTTCTGAAAATGAGCCATGTTGTAGATACAGTCACTAAAGTGGTAAACTTCAAGAGCAAAATCTTTAAACCACAGGCAGTTTGTCTCACTATTGAAAGAGACAGAGTCGGGTCATGCAGATCTCCCCTAACACAAACGTGAGATGGCTGAGTTTGGGGAAGGTGCTTAAAAGGGTGTGGGAACTGAAGTCGGAGATTGCTGAGTTTTTGCAAATGAAAGGAAAATATGTGGATTTCCCTCAACTGCAAGATAAAGAATGGTTGGCTGATTTTGTCTTCACCGTGGACATCATGGCCCTCATGAATTAACTGAATTCCAAACTACAAGGGAAGGGACTTTTTGCACATCAGATGTACAGCCTTGTCTAAGCCTTCAAGGGAAAATTACTCCTCCTGACCCGCCAAGTAGAAGCCAACAATCTCACCCACCTTCCGACACTACTAGTCTGTTCCCTATCAGATGACCAGTGGGTAAACATCGCCGCTGCGTGCTTTGAACAGTGCGTTTTCTCCTCGTTTAAAGGATTTCAAAGTGTTGGAAAATGACATACCTTTGGTTTCCTCTCCTTTCGCCTTCAATGTGGATAACGCTCCCACTGACCTGCAACTTGAGCTTTTGTGATTGGAGAACTAGTCAAAACAATGTCACTGATAAGGTTCTATGCATCTCTCGATGAATAAAACTTTCCAAAGATTAGGAGTCATGCTCAGAAGATGCTTGTACTATTTGGGTCAACCTATGTATGCGAACAGACCTTTTCAGTGATCAAATTTAACTAGTCAAGGCACAGATCATCTCTTACTGACTCTCACCTCTCAGCAATCCTGCGCAAAGCGACGTCAGAAACTATACCTGACTTCACTGCTCTAGTCAATGCCCATCAGAGACTTCACTCCTCATGCTGATTGAGTAGTTTAAATGTAATGTTGAGCTCGCTCTCTTTCTTGTTTTTGTGCATACCCATTAAGAAGAGTTCTGTCCTTGGTGCTGAATGCACAGTGTACTTTTCCCTCTGTGTAGTTCATTGCCTGTTTAATAATGAAAATACCTACCAAAAGGATGTGATTTATTTCTGTGCATGTTAAAAAAGTATAATAAGTATCATATCTGGATGTGATTTAGAGTAGATATACAGTGGGGCAAAAAAGTATTTAGTCAGCCACCAATTGTGCAAGTTCTCTCACTTAAAATGTTCATCATAGGTACACTTCAACTATGACAGACAAAATGAGGAAAACAATTCAAGAAAATCACATTGTAGGATTTTTTATGAATTTATTTGCAAATTATGGTGGAAAATAAGTATTTGGTCATCTACAAACAAGCAAGATTTCTGGCTCTCACAGACCTGTAACATCTTTAAGAGGCTCCTCTGTTCTCCACTCGTTACCTGTATTAATGGCACCTGTTTGAACTTGTTATCAGTATAAAAGACACCTATCAACACAGTCATACACATGATGTATAATCCTGTAATATGATTCTGGCCAGCAATGGCAAAAATATATTCTAATGTGGCCCCCCATGGAAAATAATTGCCCATACACACACGTGTGTGTGTGTGTTTCAAATTTGTAATTAATAAACATGTTTCTATATTTCAACCAATCATTCTTCACTTTTAATGACTCAGTAAATTGTCATACATCCCACTGGGCACACACTGGTTGAATCAACGTTGTTGTTGTTTCCACAACATTTCAATGAAATGACGTTGTACCAGCGTAGACTAGATGTTGAATTGACGTCTGTGCCCAGTGGAATGTGACGCATTTCTAATGATCAGGTAATATGCAGTCCACAAGAAACCGCAACAGATAACTGACAATTGAAGATAAACATATACAAGGTAACGGGATTATAGTACAGTAATAAACCAACCTCATTAGAATACTTCTATATGTTTTGATTACACTACCATAATTATTTCATTAACTTTTTAGGGATGGGGGCAGTATTCGGAAATGCGGATGAATGGCGTGCCCAAAGTAAACTGCTTGTTACCCAGGCCCAGAAGCTAGGATATTCATATACTTGGTAGTATTGGATAGAAAACACTGAGTTTTTAAAACTGTTAAAATAATGACTGAGTATAACAGAGCTGATATGGCAGGCTAAAACCCGAGGAGAATCATTCCGGAATTTTTGTTGTTGTTGAGGTGTCTGCCCATTCAAATGCTTGTTTATGGGAAAATCAAAGGAATACCTATCCCAAAGAGGTTTTAACTCAGGTGATCTTAAATTCACCAATGTGAAAAATAATAACACTGGTAGGGAACCTCTGGGTCCACTCTTCCCCTTCCTCAAACACAGGAAAAAAACCTTTATTTTCATAGTTTTTCAGTTTATCATGATAAATAATTAATAGTAAACACTTATATTATGAAGAAGAACCCTAGATATTCCTTATCTGTTCTCTATTTTCCCTCCCTTTTCTTCTCCCCCTTCTTTCCTTCCTTAACATATTGTTCACCAGCTTTGGCGTTTATAACGCCAGAATAGTGGGTTCAATTCCCGGGACCACCCATAGGTAAAAATGACGCATGACTGTAAGTCGCTTTGGATAAAAACATCTGCTAAATGGCATATATTATATTATTAAATTATATCAAACCCAACCGTTTATCTTTCCAGTGATGAAGACGTGGATGTCTCATGGTGGGGTATGCAAAGCGGGTCAAATTTGAGCACATCTATCTTCTAAATGCTTTAGCATTCAGGTCCAAAAAGGCACTTTCTGACCACTTCTACTATGGGAAAATATGTATGGAAAGTTTCGTTCAAATCAAAATGGTGGTGCTGTCAAAAAGTGATTGAAAACAAATGGAATGGCCATGCAGGTATGCAAAGACATCACTAGATGCAGCTTTAACCCTATATGTCATGACTGGCATGACAAAATGTGGATCTGAAACATTTAGACCTGCAGAGAAATGGAGAAACTATAATATCTTCCTATTATACTGCTTCACAATAACTACAAGTTGCCTGCATGCTTAAGTCATTTGCAAGAGATCTGGGTGCCACACCACCATTATAACGGAACGGTGTGATTTATTATGAAGCGGTTCAAAATAAATCATAAAACGATGCCAGGGATAGTCAGCGGCCTGTAGGTGCGGAGGCCTCTGCCTTTATGTAAATAAAAACCTTGGACGGGTAATTGTCTGGGGAAAAGTTCATTAGCGTGCGGCAAAGCCACAAAGGTCATCTCGTGGACTGAAAGCCCTTTTTAGTTAGCTGCTGCCCTTCAAATTGCATTACAACATTGCCATTTCACACTGTGTACTCCCATAGAACCTTGGTGGGAATTGGGAAGATGCATACAATCACATGCTTGTGATTATTGTTGACTGGTCCCTGCAGTATACCATCCCAAATATGTGATAGGAACAGTAGCCACAGAACTTATAATGGAACAAACGTGTCTAAACAGCATTGTTGTCTGAAAAGTATCTAAACAATGTTTTGCACTGCTGGGAAATAAAAGCTCTCCGCACTTTATTCCTCAATTTGACCTTTATTTGTAAAAGATAAACGCAAACGTCATCATCCAAACAGAACACATCCACAGCCAAACTCATTCCATATACTAGTCTAAATAACAGGTTGCGCTGACAAAAAAACGAAACATAAGCTTGCGACCTAACAGCTAGACCTGTCTACAATGTACCTCTGTTAAGCACATGGGAGAAATGTAATATTGTTTAGAAAAGAGATGCGTGTCAGCTAAGCTAACAGCTGCTAAATTCTTTATGATGGCAGCCATGTTTGTTTATGTTTGACATCTCAGAATGCCATTCACTATAAGATGCAAATAAACAAAGTCAAAGATGGCTGCGCCCATTGCCTTGAAAAATATGAACTTAGTTTGGCCACCTTTTAGCATATTACAAATCTTCAATGTATTTGTTACAGTGTATACAAGAATCGGAGCTCATGACTAGACAAGTTGTTTACTGTTTTTGAGGAATCACAAAGCAAATAAAATGTTACCCCAAATACAAGCCTTCTGCATAGCCTAATCGTAGCGCGGTAGCTAAACAGAGATTAAACCAGTTTAGGGGGGTTTGATGGGGGGTTCATTTCATGTGGAGTTTTTTAAGTCCATGGGGGGTAGAAATCAGGGAAGGTATCGTGGGGGGAGATGATGCAGGAAATATTATGGAAAGGAAAATACCTGTCTATTTGTGGAAAATCACCCTGATTAACTCTTTAGTTATATCACATATCACTCTTTAGTTATATCACATATAACCTATGTTCAAGAATGGCCTTTTCCCCTTTATTCAGATTACACCTGCTCACTTTCAGTTGTTTGAAAAGGAAATAATCTCCAAAATATCGTTATTTTTTAAACAAGCTTGAAAGTTGGTTGCAATTTCAGTTTAATCCACCTGAAAAGACATAACAAATAATACAACAAAAATTGTGGTTAAACTCAAATATACTAATTGATAATAAAAAAAACATTTTTCTAAGAAATGTTAAAAAAAAAAGGTTTAATTTTTGTGAATGATATCATAAATAGGACTGGAGGAGTTATGTCACACAAGCAGCTAACAGATATATGGAAATGTCTGCTTTACCCAAAATTACAACCAACTAATTGCAGCATTACCACAAAAAAGGAAGAGGCAAGTAGAAGGGGAAAAAAGTAAGGAACTTGTATGTCGGCCCTGTATTAAAGAACATAAATGGTTAAAGAAAAGTGTGATAAATAAAAACATAAACCAATTTCATTTAAGGACCAAAAAACTGACAGCTGTTCCATATAAATTGCAAAATAGTTGGGAAGAGATTTTCGATGTACCCATTCCATGGCACATGGCTTCTGAATTAATATGCAAAACAACGCTGGATTTAAAACTTCAAATTTTTCAATTGAAATTACTATACAAAATTCTTGTAACCAATAGAATGTTATATATATGGGGGATACAATCTTCCCAGCTCTGCAGATTTTGCTGTGAGGAGGCAGAGTCATTAGATCATTTATTTTGGTATTGTCCATACGTGGCTCGTTTTTGGTCACAGGTCCAGGGCTGAAGAATTGCAACATTTGCCTAAAACTAACGCTGCAGATAGCAATACTGGGTGATTTGAAAAGACATAGCCAATCAATTGACAGTATAATATTTTTTTTAGCAAAAATGTTTATTTTTAATTTACAATCTGTAGAAGATATGATAATAGAAAGGTTCAGTACTTTTGTCAAGCATCACAGCACAGTTGAAAAATATATGGCAAATAGAAATCCAAAATGGATGGTGTTGAGAGATAGATGGGAGGGGTTGAATGGAGCTGAAGGGTGGGACTAATAACAAGATAACCAATGTAAAACATACGGGGTCTGTAAAATGTATATAGGTTCAGAAATGTTGCGAAATAGCACAGTTACAAATAGAAATCAAACTGGATGGACATCAGAAATAGAGGCAGGACTAAAAACAAACCAAATATAACTATTGTAAAATAGATTGTGTCTGTAAAATGTGTATACGATGTAGGTAGAAGCCTAAGTCTTATTGTTAATTAGTTTACTCCAATTGGGGGAAGGGTGGTAGGGTTTGCAGGGAATAATAAAGTTATATTCTAAAAAAAGTTGGTCCATGTAGGTATGTGTATGTATATATGTGTATATGTATGCATATGTGTATGTATATGGATATATATATTTACAAAAAAATATGTCCTGTTGCATAACAATCACATTTTGGAAAAGTGAGTGCATTCTGACATCACTCGCACAAAAAAAACGTACATTAGGGTGACCGTTAAGAGATATTTGGAAATCACACGTGAAAAGGTTAAGAGTTGAATCCTTGAAATTAGCACTTCGGCTTGCTCTCGCTAATACTAGACGATTCAAACTAACTTTTCAGTGCACTATTAGCTTTCAAATGGTATTCACCACTTATTCACCAGCATCAACATTCCACCCTGTGCACTCCCATAGTCTACACTCAGACTTCACAGCTCTACTACAGGAGCCAATTCCCTCAAATTAGTACTTGTCTTTGCCAAAGAATGCTAACAGCATGCTAACACTGGTCAGTTCCAATTAGCACAACTTGTCATTTAGCAGGCTTCGGAATTGCATCAGAACATTGACATTTCACCCTGTGTGCAGCTAAAGAGCTTGGGTGTGAAGCTAACACCATTCTCCGGGAGCAGAATGTTTGAAATTAGCACTTTGCCTCAGAATGCTAACAGCATGCTAACACTGGACAGATCCAAATAGCGCTAATTAGCCATGTTTCTGAGGTGGTCTCACTCATTTAAAGTCTGGTCTTGATCCAAAGCGACTCTTCCTGCCAAAACTTTCTTGACTTGCTATTATCAGCAATCCCCACGCAGCTCAATGGGATGAATAACCAAAGTAACAACAGCTGTCAAACGTGCGTTACCCTGGAAGCCACAGAGCTGGCAACAACAGATGTAGCCTCCCAAGCACAGCGAGGGGTACTGTACTGTAAAAAACAACAAACGTGGAAAAGTATAAAAAGAGAGAACTCTGAGAAGACGTTCAGAGAGAGCTTGCGGCTTCAAACATGAATAAGGATATGAAAGAATGTTTCCCTTATTCACCGCTGCTTGTTTCGCTTTCGAGGAAGAGTGTAACCCAGTACATCGGAGGCACAGACGACATGCAGAGGATTGTGGGTAGAGTATAGAGATGCTTTGCTCAGAGGCTCCCGCTGAAATCATTCAGCTGCTCTTCTTTGCAGGATAACAGAGGATTTATAGCGGAGACAAAGACAAACATATTGTTTCAACAGCCAAGCTCATTTTGGGGGGTGACAGCAGATGAGTTGACACACTAAGCTGCGTGTTGGAACACACAGAGCGGCAAGCTTATAGATACACGCACACACAAGCGGGAACACACACACACACACACCACTCACGCACACAGGCCTTTCAAATAAAACCCTCTATCCCACTTCTACTGTTGCCACCTAAAGATAATCTGGTGCCTCCTGTCTACATATTAATCAATGTCAGAACTTCCATGAGAGCGGGGCTGGCTGTTGACAACATTGAATCTGTCCACCAATATGCTAACAATGAACCTGGAATTGGAGTACCATATCAGGTAGAATTCAACTGTTATTTTACTGGCCTTACTGAAAGACAACCATTCTCAACCCAGAGCCAGAGCTGAGTGACCAGATTCATGTTATGGCTCTACAGGCTACTGGTTTAACATGAAGCTTTGTGAGGCTGTGTGTGTGTCTGTGTGTGTGTAGTTTCAGACTCACAACTGGCTACAGCATCATATTAAAAACTCCATTGGGGACTGCAAGAAATACAGAAGCTGTGGCAACCCCAGGAGACTACCTCAAGAAGAATCTGACCTCGCCGACAAGCATCAAATCAGATCCATCACTTCCCCAGCAGCTGAAAATGATGATGGAATGTATGAGGGCAAAAAGGGGAATATAGGTATAGGGGGAAGAGAGCTAAGCAAGATACATCTTATCATACTGAGCTGTCACTGTGATGACAACCTGCTTCTTCTAATGATGAAAGACACCTGCTGAGAACTGAGGGAGGGGACTTATGGTAGGGGTGTTAAGAGTACATGTATTCTTACCGAACAGTTCGGTATTGGGGATTTCAATTCGGGTCTGGCACTGTGAACCCGAATGAATAAAACAATTTTTTTTACTAAATAAAAGAAACACTAGGCCTATGCCTCTTGGATAAAACAGAGCAACAAAAAATGTCAAGCTATTCCATTAAAACAACTAGATTCTATGCGCACGTTGTAATCAAAATTCAAATCTTAATTGGCGCATTTCAAACTGTCCTTTTGTGGTAAGCAGCCGGGAACGACAGCGAGTGGTGGGGTCGATAAACCAGAATTACAACGGCAATGGACAGAGAGTTGTGGATAAAACGTTAACAATCGAGAATAGCCGATGCAGCTGCCAACACCTCAAATATGTCAACACATTTACGCCGAGATCACTACAGTATACCGGAGCAAGACAGAAACGCAAATAAACAACAACCCAACATCGCCCCCCCCCCCCCTATATATTCAAGCAGCCCTTGGCAGCAGATTCTGACCTGGTCAAAGAAATGACAAGAGAGATAGGTAGGCTACGTTTATATTTTGCTTAATAACAGTGGCAGCCCATCACATTACCCCAGAGTGGGAGATGTACTGTGCTGCAGACAGGCCCCCTTTACGAGAGTCACAAGTTTTTTTTTTGTGTGTTTTTTTGTTGTAAACTTTTTAAATTTTTTATGAACAACAAATCAATACATAAAGCACATGAGGGAACACAAGCATACATAGATTACAAACAATGGACAATCGCGCTAGGGGGTACAATATCACATTACAATTACACAAGGACCTTAAGGGACATGCATATACTTACAATTCTAACAACTTTTTTGTTAGTAGAGCATTTAACCGTCTTAAAATACAGTTCAATTTCTTTTTGTAGGGTACGAAAATGTGGTTTTCTGTTTGTAAATTTACATTTGTGTATATGAAATTTGGCCAAAAGAATAATGAAATTAATTACATAAAAATGATTCCGCTTATTTCTATTGTATGTAAAGAATCCAAACAGTACATCTCTCCACAATAGTGTAAAATCTTCA
Organism: Oncorhynchus kisutch; assembly: GCF_002021735.2. Taxonomy (NCBI): domain Eukaryota; kingdom Metazoa; phylum Chordata; class Actinopteri; order Salmoniformes; family Salmonidae; genus Oncorhynchus; species Oncorhynchus kisutch. The sequence continues at coordinate 54,567,314 of NC_034176.2, forward strand.
TAAATGTGTTCAATTATAAACCTACTGATGTCTTGCCACAGTTTTCTTACATGCATACAATGCCAAAAAAGATGCACAACTGTTTCTGGGTGGTCATTACAAAAGGAGCAATTTGAGTTGATGTTTTCCTTAAACTTCTTCATATAGTGGTTGGCAGGATAATATTTATGAATAATTTTAAAGGAAACTTCCTTAATTTAGTTAAAAAGTAGGTATGTGTGTGGCAACATCCAAACTTTTTTCCAACAGATATTATCAATAAATCCATTCCAATAAGGCATGACATAAGGTATAGATACAACATCCTGCTGATACAAGGATCGTATCGCTCTGTTGTTGAATGGACCAAAAGAGAAACAAATCTTTCCTACTGATGAGTCAACAGGGTCAATAGAAGGTAGGCTCTGAGGGTCAGGTCTTGACATGTTCCTGAATAACATAGCAACACCTGAGGGAATGGCATCTAAAACAATTGCAAAATCTTTAGGTGTTACAGTGACCTTGTAAAGTGATAAGAATTCTTTATAACTGAGTAAAAGACCCTCTGCATTTACCAGTTGGCTCACCAATAGGATATTATTTCTGAACCAATATTCTAAAAACAGAGGTATTTTTATACAATATATCCCAATTATTCCATATATAATATCTGTGTGGAGAAAAATTGTGTTTATAAATTAAGCACCATGACAAGAAAACCTGCCGATGAAAAGCAGAAAGTTTCACTGGAACTTTGTCAATATTATAATTGCAAAACAACATGAAGTTAAGGCCACCAAAAGTAGAGAAGACATGATGAGGAATAACATTCCAGATAGAAGTGGGTCTTCTTAGGAATTGTTTTATCCAATTGATCTTGAAAGTATTATTTAAAGTAGTAAAATCCAGAAAATTCAGTCCACCATTCTCATAAGTGTTCATTACAACAGTTGTCCTAATGTAATGGGTACGGTTTCTCCAAAGAAAGTTGAAAAGCATCTGGTCTATCTCCTTGCTTATTTTACGGTCAAGATATAAAGATAGAGCACCATATGTTAGTCTAGAGATACCTTCAGCCTTGGTTATTAGGACTCTACCTTTTAAAGATAAGTCCCTCTGTAGCCATTGATTTAGTTTCTTCTGAGTTTCTTTAATAAGAGGGTTCAAATTTAGTAAGCCTCTAGACTTCTGATCCTTTGTAATGGTTATGCCTAAATATGTAAGTTCTTCTTTTACTGGAATACCATAATATGAAGGTGTCACACAATCTTTGACAGCCATGAGTTCACATTTCTTAATGTTAAGATATAGACCAGACGCTTTGGAAAAGGATTGTATCACATTGATCGATATGGGAATTTGGTTAGCGTCTTTCAGAAAAAGTGTAGTATCGTCAGCCAGCTGGCTTATAATAATTTATTTACCAGCTATGGAAATACCTTGTACAGGACTATTATTTAAAGAATTTTCAAGAAGTTGGGTGATTAATAAAAACAGGTACGGAGAGATAGGACAACCTTGCCTAATTCCTCTCTTTAACTCAAATCTAGGTGAGGTGTCATATTTCAATTTGATAGAGCTGTTACCATTTGCATAGAGAGTCTTAATAGCCTTACAGAAGAAATCCCCAAAGCCAAGTCTCTCAAGGGAGTGGAAGAGAAACTGATGCTCTACTGTGTCAAATGCTTTATAAAAATCTAAAAATAATATGAAGCTATCCTCAGTTATTAGGTCTGAGTAGTGAAGTACGTCTAATACTAGTCTGACATTGTTAGAAATATGTCTGTTCCTCATGAAGCCAGACTGTGTTTCATCAATGATTGCATCCAGGACTTCTTTAATTATTTTTGCAAGTAGTGAGGCTAATATCTTATAGTCATTATTAAGAAGACAAATTGGACGCCAGTTATCGATGAGCAGCACTTATTTTTTAGGCTTAGGTATCAGTGTTATTAACCCCTGACTCATTGTAGGAGGGAGAACATTGTTTTTAATACTCTCTAAAAAATACTTAAAATAGGAAGGGAGCTACTTGTTCAGAAAATTATTTGTAAAATTCTGATGTAATTCCATCAACACCTTGTGATTTATTGTTCTTTAGATGTTTGATAGACTCTATAATCTCTTCAACTTTGATGGGTTCATCACACTGTTTAGGTTCTATATCACTGATAGAGTGAACATTATTCAGTGAGTTAAAAAAAACATATCTGTGGATTCCTGACAGTACGTAGAGCTATACAATTTTCTGTAAAAATTGCTGCAGTATTTAGCGATTAATTTTTGGTCATCTGTAATAACACCATCAATGTTTAACTTATGGATAGTGTTATTTTTAGAGTGAAATTTCTCAAGTCTAAAGAAATAGGATGAATTCTGTTCTCCCTCCTCAATCCATTTTTTCCTAGATCTAATAAAGGCTCCTTCTGCTTTTAATTTATATATATTATCCAGTTTATTTTGTAACTTAATTAGTTCCATCTTCTCCTCCCCCAAGAGGTCAGCTGGGGACCTCTGAGAAAGGGAAGTTATCTTAATGATCACCTTTTCCTCCTCAGCTCTTCTGGTCTTAGCAAGATTACTACCATATTTTCTAAGATATTTGGACACAAATTTAAAGAGCTCCCAGTTCTTGCAATAAGATTTTTCTTCACAAGCCCTTTCCCAAAAGTGTGAGAGCAGATCTTTAACCTCAAATGTAACTATATAATTATTTAATAATGAGCTATTTAGCTTCCAGTAGGATGTTCTACCAAGGTTCGTATCAGGGGTAAATATTTTGATATCAATGTAAATAGCCTTATGGTCTGTGAGGGGAGTAGTACAAATATTTGTAGTAACACACTCACTATCAATACATTTGGATATAAGCCACAAATCTATTCTGGATTGTCTGGAGCCTGTTTTGTTACTCCAAGTGAATGATCTTTCGGCGGGACACCTCTCTCTCCATATATCAGTAAGATCAAACTTTTCCATAAAAAGTATTAAACCCAAATTCTGATTGGTTGGCCTACCTGGGGGCCATCTATCAGTTGAATTATCTATTGTAATGTTAAAGTCCCCTCCTATCAATAACAACGAATTGGGAAATTTAGATAACCAATGAAGTATATGTTTCTCTATAGATTCAAGCAACTCATCATTCTCATGTTTGGTGTTGTACCCGTAGAAGTTTACAGTAATGAGTGTAATGTCATTGTAACTGATCACAAGACAAATAAAGTGACCAAAGGGGTCACATTCCGAGTGTAGAATATTACCACCAAAGGTATTTTTCATTGTAGTGACACCAGCAGAGCGTTCAGATCCATGGGAAAGCCAAATATCGTTGCCCCACTGTGACCTCCAGAAGTTGGCATCAGCAGAAATTGAGTGAGACTCTTGAAAAAGCAAAAATCTGTTTGAAATTGTTTAGCAAATAAAAATAAGGCCTTGCGCCTCACACTGTTTCGTAACCCCCTAGCATTAAGAGATAATATAGACAAAGACAAAACAACAAAGATTATATAAAAGTATAAACTGTAGTAGGATGAGTCAAAGACGTAGGAGCAGTGAACGTAAACGATAAGGAACCGAGATCTGCACCATTTAAGTCAATTTAAAGTGAAAATAGCTTATTCCATAACCTTTGAAATTCAACTCAACTGGAAATTATGTTCAAGACCAAACCAAGGGTTCTTGTAGTAAGAGAGACTAAAAACCCTCTTTAGTGTAATCAGGAACTATTCTGAGAAATAAAACAACAAATAATAATTTAAATAAAGGGTAACTACTATTTTAAGTACATATGAAAACTGATCATAAAATAATTGAATAACAAAATGTTTTACATATAAACGTTCCTAAGACCTTTTTTGGAAATAAGTATTAATAACTAAATAGAACAATAACCGTGTAAAGACAGAGCAGACCTGTATGCCATTTAAAACAGTATCTTAGTTACTGTATACATAAAACATAAATTCAGCTTTCAATCTTCTTCGTAAGTTTGTAAACAAAATAGGACTTCTGGTCATACAAGAACAAACTAATGAATTGAAATACCTGAGTATTCCTGTAAAATAGTCACCTGATGCTTGTTAGGTAAACCACATAAGGAAAATGAGAATACCATGGCTGAAACCATCAACCTGTTCCTTCTGGTTAGATTTTAGGGAGGAATATGGATTTCTGAACCGTTGATGAAACCTCGTCCTCCGATGAAGTAAGCAGCCTTCCCCTCACTTCGTGCTATCTTGATCGTTGGCCACAACTTGTTCCTTCTTTCTATGTCTTCCGGGCTGAGATGCTCGGCGAAACGCATACCATTGCTCTGAAGGAAGGCGTTCTTCCTAGCAGCTTTCCAGACAGCATCCCTGTATAATCTGGTAGTGAATAGGATGATGATACCCCTGGGTCTTGAATCGCTTTGCTGTTGCTTCTTGCCGAGGCGATGTACAACGTCGATTGTATTACCAACTTTGTTCTTCTCTGCAGGCAAAACTTCTTGGCAGATACGGATAGCCTCTCCTCGCACATCTTCATTCTCCACCTCTGGCAAGCCGTAGAGTCTCAGGTTCCATTTTCTTGTGTATTGTTCCAGATCATTGAGACGTCTATGGTAGACATTGTTATTCTTTTCCACCCTTTCCACATTTTTTTCAACTTTTGCCACTCTCGTTTTCACATCATTAATTTCACCACATGCAAACTCCACAGTCTTTTTCAAGCCTTCGATAACCATGGTGTTCGCGCCTACCATTTTCTCAATGGCGTCACATCTGGAGTTGATGAGTAAGGAGAGGGTAGCCACGATGTCAGAGTTCATGTTGGGTTTTTTGGAGGGTGGAGGTTTGCACGGAGTAACCGGTAAAGAGGGGAATTCGTCATCTTCAGCATTCGAAAGCATGATATTATCCATAGGCCAAGTGTAGTTATGGCAGTTGTCTATAAGCACGTTTCTCTCTTGTTGATTAGCAATAGAACGGCTAACTTTTTCCTTTCTTTTTTTGTCACGACTTTGCATGGACATGCTGAAATAAATGATCCAATTATCATTCCAGTCACAGGAAAGGTCTTATATCTTGAACAAATAAAAATAATGACTCAACTTTTTTATTTTTTTATTTTTCACAATCTTTCTGAAGTTTAGTACGGAGCTCGGTAAAAAGGCGTCTGTTCAAGCAGCCATCTTGGCACCGTCTCTACGAGAGTCACAAGTGTGCATCTGACACTGAAGGAGGCAGTGTCATGGTGCGTTCGCAACCGAGATGGAAGTGGGAAATTAGCACATACGACTGGGAAAAATTCGCCTGAACTGCCCTCCAACTGGTAATTACTAGTGGGAAAGTCGTCTATCGTTCTTAGCACCCACTTCTCCCACATGGCGCCTCTGACGTCACCTACTAAGGAAATAGGCCCCTATAACAGCATTTTCGGGCAGTTAAATGTAACAACAAAACATTCATGTGGTTTTTGAACTCTGTAATTTGTTTACCAGCAAGATAGCTGTACTTTTAGTTTATGGTTGATGCAGCTTGTTGGCCATTCGCCAATCAGCGTTTCTCAATGAGTTCAAATCACATGAATGCATCTAACTGGTATATTCGACTGGTATTTACGACTTCACAACTGGTAAATTCTCATGGTTACAAACGCAGCATCAGAATGGAAACTTGAGAGGCTCAACATAACAATCCTGGCACAACAGACAATGCCAGGAACATTGTGAATGGAAGTACCGAAACCAAACCGTGACCCCAAAACAACAATACGTACCGAACCGTAGGTTTGGTGAACTGTTACACCCCTAGTGTATAGATGCCATATCTTAATTTGATCATCCCATTGTTGCAGGAAATGTAAACTTGTAGTACATCCAAGGTTTAGAAAGGCTTCTAAAGTTTGTAATTTTCACTTTAAAATGTCAGACTTGATTTACCCTAACAAAAAATGTATCAACCCCTACAATAAATTACAATTAATTATAATCCACAAAACAATTCACATTTCCTGTTGCTGCAGGATTATTTTCCTGCTGTGTGAAACTGGCTCAAATTAAGATACGGCATCTGTATGACAAAGACTTCAATTCGTCATTCCTGGTTGCTTCATCTTTCCTCATTTGCCCTTCTCTTCCCATTTCTCCTCTCCTATTCCCTCGCTAATGAGCCCCATTCACAGAGAAGTATGGTTAGATGTGAAAATTACAGAAAAGAAAGCTAGTTTCAAACCGTTTCTCTCTCCTTATCTTCCTCTCTCTCTCTCTCTCTCTCTCTGTCTCTGTTCTTCCATCTCGCTCTTCTCCCTCTAAGGTTATTCATGTATAAATCTGACAGAAATAAGTCCTGATTCATAGCTACAGTACAAGCCTCACAGTGTGTGCTGTAAAGTTCAGTGCTGTACAGACTCAGGAAATCAGACAGTGATGAGACATGTAAAGGTGTATGCTAGCGCTGCTCTGCCACTTATGACACATTTTACATAATGGCCCGTATCAGTCTGATTATGATGATAAGATTGATGAATATGGATTAGCGCGGTGCTATTTATGAGCTGCTGGGTGATAGTTCTCATTAACATGTAGGGAGAGCAGCCTTCTCTAATAATTCCTTCCAAAGATTGTCAAGGAACGAATGAGAGAGAGAGAGCAAAGGGATGGGATAGCAAGAGCTCTTGTTCTCCATGCATTGCTTTAACTAAAGTGTAAATATGATGGATGATAGTTCGACTGTGTTTTTGGGTTATAAACAAGCCTTCTGACCCATATGAAACTCAGACAGGGGAGAGCAAATACAAAAGGATACATGCATATAACAACAATGTTCAGCACGAAGCTGTTTCGGCACAAACCTGAATTAGCCTGCATTAGCCTATGTAAACTGCTTCACTAGCCACCCGGCTAGCCATTGGCAACTGTGTCATTCCCGGTGCTGACAGCTGTCACTGGGCCAGCTGCTCTGCTGTCAACCCAATATCACCAGAAGATCACCAGCTCTGCAGGCTGTTAATCACCTGCCATAACCTCATTACAGCTCTATAGACACATGATACTGTCAAAGCTAAATTACAGAGCCATAGCCAAAACTGACCACAGACAAATCGCCCAGCTACAGCCAAAGCTAAATTACTCTACCACAGGTCCATGCCAGAGTCAGCAAAGACCACCACAGCCAATATATCCCCCTTTGTTTTACAGAGCAAATGAACCTCAGTATCATCACTATAAACACCCCACAGTCAAATCAAAATGAATACCGAATACTGGTGGGGTCAAAATATCATATTCGCTCACTGCAAGAAGATAACATAATCGCTACAACTATCATATTCACTCAATGCAAAGCGACCAATTCTTACAATTTCAAACCACTTACCACATCCCTATATCCGTGTCTTGCTCACACCATCCAGCGCCTCGCTGTGCATGTGAAGCAGCCTGTACAGTTTTTCCAGTTTAAATGTCATCTCGCTTCTCGTCAGTGGCTCCTCTACGGGGAGATAGGCCCTGTTACGTCTGCTCAGTGCTCCACTCCTGTCTCTCTCCTACACCAGCAGCTCTGCACAGTCACACAGTGAGGGACAGAGGGCTCATTCTGCTCCGCTCCGTTTCTTTAGTAAGGAGGATTATGATAAGAAGCAGCGTCCTCCCGACAGACACACACACACGTTCATCCAATAATAGGGGGGGGGGGGTGTTCGTACAGTAGGTGCGTGAATGTGTATGTGTGTGTGTATGTCCCACCCACCCATCCAAACCCTTCCTACTGCTGCCTAAGGCTTGGAAATGGGCTGGTAGAAATGACAGAGCACAAGACAGACATGAGAGGAAATAGCCCCCCCTCCCTCTCTCTCCTACTCTCCTATCCTGCAGGCTGGGCTGTGACAGTGACTTGGCATCTCGGAGGGCACTTGAACAAACATGTTACATAAGACTGAACTAAGGACCTCCAGTCATAGCTCTGGGGAAGGGGAGAGGGAAACACAAGATGTAACACACACACACACACACACACGAGTAGGCATACACAGTGCAAACACACAGACACACACACACACCATTCCCATCAACAAAAAATCTGTGTCCACATAGTCATAACCATACTGTCATTTTGAATGACTTGACATATAAACACACACACACACACATAGCTGTGCACACACACACACACACACACACACACAAATGCATGCACACACACACAACCACACAACCACACACACAAATTATAGCACCATTCCCTGTAGCCCTGAATCCTGCATGATTGGCATTCATGGGCAAAGCTGCAGTAACACACTCAATTACCACTGTCATTACAGACCAAGAGGCCCGGGATCTTCCAAGGCCCTGCTCCTTTGTGTGATAATCCAGGGCCTTAATAAACCAGGTGGCCCAGGATGGGTGCAGGGTGGTGGGGGAGGCCTATTGGCGAGCCTCTGGTCTCAGTTTCAGGACCGGGCCAGAGAGGGCAGCTTTACAGCAATAATCCACTGTTTGTCTGACACCAGCCCTGATCCCTTAATCCACACGGCTGCCTAGCTAACCATCTCCAGCCCAGCCAGACTGATACCCCTCCGACACACACACTCAGTCACAGTCACACACACCACCCTGGGGTACAGACACCACTGTTGGGCTCAGCTGTGTGGCTGGGGTCTAGGGACTGGTGGTGTGTGTGTGATTGTGTTTGTGTAAGCGTGTGTTTGTGTGTGACCATTAATGCGTATACACTGTTAAAATAGATGTGATTTTACAATAACATTTCACAATAACGTACTGTATTCATGGTTTTATTGTGAATGGATTTTACAGCCACCGTGTGGCATTCTGCCAGCCAGCCACCAATTTTGAATTCAAGAGAAGTGAAGGCTTGGATTACTTAACGTTATAGGCTAACTTTACAGGCTTGCCACAAACCCCCTTCAAATACTGTATCGTTTTTTTGCAGACACATTTCGGACAAGTTCTTTTATCAGGACTTAGCCTAGTTGATGTAATTTTTTCACGTTTGATCATATGGGCGAGCTAGCTAACGTTAGCTAACTTAGCTAGCTAGTTAGCTAACGTTAGCTGCAAGAACAGCGCCTTTGGATACAGTGGTTGACTAGCAGTATTTGAAGATTGCATGTTTGTGATTGCAATGTTCTCTGTGGACGATGTTCGCCTAGCTGTGATGCGGTAGATGGGCTACTAGCGTAGGTTCAGCAGGGGACAGACTGGTACGTCTGCCCAGCCTGTCACCAAAGATAGTGTGGTGCTGTCACCTAGGGAGCTACCCGGAGCAAGGAACGTCAACCTATCTGGGAATGGCCTATGTATGAGTAGGATCAACCTATCTGGGAATGGCCTATGTATGCGTAGGATCAACATATCTGGGAATGGCCTATGTATGAGTAGGATCAACCTATCTGGGAATGGCCTATGTATGAGTAGGATCAACCTATCTGGGAATGGCCTATGTATGAGTAGGATCAACCTATCTGGGAATGGCCTATGTATGAGTAGGATCAACCTATCTGGGAATGGCCTATGTATGCGTAGGATCAACATATCTGGGAATGGCCTATGTATGAGTAGGATCAACCTATCTGGGAATGGCCTATGTATGAGTAGGATCAACCTATCTGGGAATGGCCTATGTATGCGTAGGATCAACCTATCTGGGAATGGCCTATGTATGAGTAGCATCAACCTATCTGGGAATGGCCTATGTATGAGTAGCATCAACCTATCTGGGAATGGCCTATGTATGAGTAGCATCAACCTATCTGGGAATGGCCTATGTATGAGTAGCATCAACCTATCTGGGAATGGCCTATGTATGAGTAGGATCAACCTATCTGGGAATGGCCTATGTATGCGTAGGATCAACCTATCTGGGAATGGCCTATGTATGAGTAGGATCAACCTATCTGGGAATAGCCTATGTATGAGTAGGATCAACCTATCTGGGAATGGCCTATGTATGAGTAGCATCAACCTATCTGGGAATGGCCTATGTATGAGTAGCATCAACCTATCTGGGAATGGCCTATGTATGAGTAGGATCAACCTATCTGGGAATGGCCTATGTATGAGTAGGATCAACCTATCTGGGAATGGCCTATGTATGAGTAGCATCAACCAACAGAGAAGCAAGCCTTACTGTGCAACTATTAATAGTATATCAGTTCAAATATATATAGCTAACAGTAGAAGCCTGACTGAGCTTTCATCCATTCCACATCCGTTTTACTGCAAAATTCTCACACTAAAAGCTATTTAGTTGCACGAAGCAGAGAGGGTTAGCTAAGATCGCTAACTTGGTAAATTGGCTAACTGAGCTGAGCTTGTGATAAATTAGTATATTTTGGCTTTATTTGAATGGTTGTGGTTATCAAAAAGGTGTAATATAGTTAGCTAACGCACTTTTGCACATAGCGCTGTAATGTACAATTGACCTTATTTTAGCCCCCAAAAAACATGATAAATCCAGGTCAACTGTAATATGAATACCATTGTAAAGAAACAATTTCTCCCCTTTCCAGCAAAATCAATGACGAGACCTTCATGCTGCCCGTCTCTGCATGATTGAAGAAGGCAATGAGCTCCGTCGGGACTTTTTTTAAATGGCGAGTGGGGAAGTGAAACCTACAGTGTGATAGGGAAAGGGGGAGATAAGCCGTGTGGGGAAACTGCTTTTTTTCACCCGATCTGTCCAACTTATCACCTCCAAAATGTAAATTAAAGACTATTAAAGAGTTTATAAAAACATGTCATTAGATACCTATTTGAAGGTTTGTGTCGAATTTGAATCTGGTCTTCAGACGTAAACAGTGGCTGTCGCGTCTTTTGAGAGTCATGATGGCTTGCAGTGATGATGAATGCATTCAGTTGTACAATTGACAAGGTATCTCCCTTACTCTGCCACTGTCCCTTTCTTGTTTTTAATCTGGCAGAGAAGCGCTACACCTGGTGGAGAGAGGCTGTACGACACAGAATGAGTTTGCATTATGCGTGCCGTACGTTACATCATGACACGTCACAATTAAATGTACAGCGTCAGAGGGGTCTGTTTTTCCCCCAACTTTTCTTCAATACTATCGGGCCATTACCACGTCAATCAACGCTTGAATAGAAACGTAGTTCACACCCCAGATTTTGATGCCAACAGAGTCGCTACAGTCCCATTAGTTTTCATTGCAGCCTCGTTTGAATGCCGCGGTTGCTAAAGTTAGGTAACTTAGCCAATGTTGGCCTAGGTACCTCTGACGCGTGGTGTGATTTATTTAGCTACAGGCTGCAGTAAGTAACATAAATGGCTGCAGCCATCACATTGTCATACAACTAATACTAGACACTTCTACCAGCCACTATACTGTAGCTCTGTCTGTCCATTCCTACTTATATATCTATCTTAGAAACATTTGTGTTTATGGCAATATAAAAGTTGAACTAGAAAAGGTAAAGAGGACATTTTGTCTTGAGTGTAGTTAGCAGTAGTGGTGTAGATCTGTCTGCTGCCTACCTTTCTAATTTTTGTTTTTGTTTACCTCAGCCATTTGGTAAAAATGTTCCATTGCAAATGTAATACCTATGACCGTGTGTCTGTTACTGGTTAAAGCATAAAAGCTGCACAGTAACACGTGTACTTTTAACTATCAATGTGGGGTGCCCGAATGCTCACGAACATACCGTAAATTCACTGCTCTTAAAGCACATAGGTATAGAGACAATAAAGCTAATGGGTCTGTGCTGAGAGATTGTCAACAACAATGTGACACTCCCCTAAAATGTGTGGTTGCCTTGTGCAGTCAGGTGTACATCACTTGAATGTACATATTCAAGATGGATTAGAAATGGGCCTCCCGAGTGCCGCAGCGGTCTAAGGCACTGCAGTGCTTGAGACGTCACTACAGATCCGGGTCTGATCCCGGGCTGCGTTGCAGCTGGCCGAAAACGGGAGACCCATGAGGCGACGCACAATTAGCAGTGTATCGGGGTCGTGTTTCGGAGGACGCATGGCTCTCGAACCCTCACCTCTCCTGAGTCCGTACGGGAGTTGCAGCGATGGGACAAGAATGTAACTACCAATTGTGGAGAGAAAGGGGTAAAAAAAAATGTAAAACAATATATATATCTTTTTTTATGTATTAGAAATACATTTCCCATTTCGAGGTTGTGACAACAAGTCCACCGTTATGTCAAGAATTGCATCCCATGTTTCTGGGAAACAAAAAAACAATTGTGTAGAACATCGACAGTTGAAGTCAGAAGTTTACATACATCTTAGCCAAGTACATTTAAACTCAGTTTTTCACAATTCCTGACATTTAATCCTAGTAAAGATTCCCTCTCTTAGGTCAGTTAGGATCACCACTTTATTTTAAGAATGTGAAATGCCTGAATAATAGTAAAGAGAATTGTTTATTTCAGCTTTTATTTCTTTCATCAGATTCCCAGTGGGTCAAAAGTTTACATACACACAACTAGTATTTGGTAGCATTGCCTTTAAATTGTTTAAATGTTTCAGGTAGCCTTTCACAAGCTTCCCACAATAAGTTGGGTGAATTTTGGCCCATTCCTCCTGACAGAGTTGGTGTAACTGAGTCAGGTTTGTTGGCCTCCTTGCTCGCACACGCTTTTTCAGTTCTGCTCACAAATGTTCTATAGGATTGAGGCCAGGGCTTTGTGATGGTTACTCCAATACCTTGACTTTATTGTCCTTTTTGCCACAACTTTGGAAGTATGCTTGGGGTCATTGTCCATTTGGAAGACCCATTTGCGACCAAACTTTAACTTCCTGACTGATGTCTTGAGATGTTGCTTCAATATATCCAGAATTTTTCCCACCTCATCTACCCCATCTATTTTGTGAAGTGCACCAGTTCCTCCTGCAGCAAAGCACCCCCATAACATGATGCTGCCACCCCCGTGGATGGTGTTCTTTGGCTTGCAAGCCTCCCCCTTTTTCATCCAAACATAACGATGGTCATTATGACCAAACATTTCTATTTTTGTTTCATCAGGCCACATTTCTCCAAAAAGTATGATATTTGTCCCCATGTGCAGTTACAAACCGTAGTCTGGCTATTTTATGGCGGTTTTGGAGCAGTGGCTTCTTCCTTGCTGAGCGGCCTTTCAGGTTACGGCGATACAGTATAGGACTCGTTTTACTGTGGATATAGATACTTTTGTACCTGTTTCCTCCAGCATCTTCACAAGGTCCTTTGCTGTTGTTCTGGGATTGATTTGCACTTTTCGCACCAGTACGTTCATCTCTAGGAGACAGAACGCATCTCCTTCCTGAGTGGTATGACAGCTGCGTGGTCCCATGGCGTTTATACTTGTGTACTATTGTTTGTACAGATGAGCGTGGAACCTTCAGGCATTTGGAAATTGCTCCCAAGGATGAACCAGACTTGTGGAGGTCTACAATTTTGGTTGATTTCTGTAGTTTTTCTCATGATGTCAAGCAAAGAGACACTGAGTTTGAAGGTAGGCCTTGAAATACATCCACAGGTACACCTCCAATTGGCTCAAATGTTGTCAATTAGCCTATCAGATGCTTTTAAAGCCATGACATCATTTTCTGGAATTTTCCAAGCTGTTTAACGGCACAGTCAACTGTATGTAGTGTATGTAAACTTATGACTCACTGGAATTGTGACACAGTGAATTATAAGTGAAATAATCTGTCTGTAAACAATTGTTGGAAAAATTACTCGTGTCATGCACAAAGTAGATGTCCTAAACGACTTGCCAAAACTATAGTTTGTTAACAAGAAATTTGTGGAGTGGTTGAAAACGAGTTTTATTGACTCCAACCTAAGTGTATGTAAACGTCTGACTTCAACTGTAGAGGACTTTGTGCTAGACTAACACGTTGCAGCTGAACCTTTGGGTCAGGCCAGTGTGCCTATGACATCCGATAGATGAGCCGGAAGAGCTTTTTTGCTGTGAAAAATATATTTTTTTATAAAAACATTACACTTTTTTTATTTGAAACTGCAAGATAACCTATTGTTGCCTGCAAATACTATTCACACTTGAGGAGTTTCAAAATGTCTATGACATTAGCCTGACACATTTACTTAAGAAACTAAGTGATAAGTGGACTGGCCTTGGAATCCCAGAGGCCACTATAAGAGGAATTATAGATTACGTAAAGACGATCTCCTTAAGGCCTGCAACAATGGAGTTTTAACGCACAGACCAAAAGCAGAAGACTGCTTTTAAAAATAATGTATATTATGTTGATCCTGTGCCTCTGTTCTTGGGTAATTATGATAATGGTAAAGAATGTTTTTCCCAGTATGTACCTGTACAACAGACATTGGCTGCACTTTTTAAACGTGAGTCTGTATGTGAGCAGCATGCTGCAACACATGCCCAACCCTCAACAGAGAATGTTTTTTCATGATGTAAGGGATGGGAAGGGAGTTCAGGGGAATCCATTGTTTAAAATTGAGCCGTCATCTGTTTTTCTGATACTCTAACCGGATTCATTTTAAGTTGTCAATCCGCATGGTTCCAGATTTGAAATAATTTTTTTGCAGTTTACCTTACACCGACAGATATTTTGCCACACAACAGATCAGCTATAGATCATATGCAGGTTGTTCACCTGTGTAGAGAGCAGAATTTAAAATATTTTGGCCTAGACAAAGTATTTGACCCTCTCATCAAAGATATGAAAGCTCTAAGAGAGTAGCATTAAGATAGGTGATGGGCGAGTTCTAAAAAGGTACTTTTACAAGACAATTTATGATTTCATTGCATTGGGGGTTTCTGGAGAACTTTCAGTAAGAACATTCATTTCTGTCACTACTGTTATATTGATAGAATAACGTCCAGAACTTACCACACTTGTGTTGCATAGCAAGAACCGTACATTCATATCAAACCCATTTGCAGGGTTTAGCTGCAACAGATTCGGTGTGTGGTGTCAAAAATCGACTCGCCTCTCAATCTGCTAGCCGACTTCCATGCTTGCCAGCCTGGCCTGCCACCATGTCTAGGGCATGACCTGTTCGAGAGCATCGTTTCCTATGATCTTGCTGTGTTTATTGCTCAGTTGGTTCAGGAGAAACATTTGACTTATCAGGGAAACGATGCCGACGACAAAACCTTCAGACATCTCTCCTCGTAGTGAAAGGCTCAGTGGACATGCAGTGTAAAATTGGTGCTTTCTCAGATTGCTACCTCTCCTCTCACAGCAGGTCAGGTGTCTTATCTTTCTCAGATTGCTACCTCTCCTGTCACAGCAGGTCAGGTAGCTTATCTTTCTCAGATTGCCACCTCTCCTGTCACAGCAGGTCAGGTGGCTTATCTTTCTCAGATTGCTACCTCTCCTGTCACAGCAGGTCAGGTGGCTTATCTTTCTCAGATTGCTACCTCTCCTGTCACAGCAGGTCAGGTGGCTTATCTTTCTCAGATTGCTACCTCTCCTGTCACAGCAGGTCAGGTGGCTTATCTTTCTCAGATTGCTACCTCTCCTGTCACAGCAGGTCAGGTGGCTTATCTTTCTCAGATAGCCACCTCTCCTGTCACAGCAGGTCAGGTAGCTTATCTTCTCATTGATGAGTACATCCCCTTTAGGAGAGAGTTTTTTTCCTGACCATGCCCTGAAACCAAAACATCACTCCCTATGTCCCTTTCCAGAGCTCGTTTCCCACTTTGGTCCACTTATTCGCCTTTGGACTTTAAAGCAATGTGCCAGAAAGTTCCGCAACTTTAAAAACCGGTGTAAAACACTTGTAGAGTGACACCAGCTTCTCCAGACCTACTTAAGTGCATGCGACCTGTGACCACAATGTATATAAGTAGAAAAGAGGACTGAGTTCTACGTGAATGACAACAATGACAAAATGAAGGAATCTGTTGCCAGTTTCGATTTAGAGTCAAAGGCTACAAATCAAGTGACCGTTAAGGGTACTTTGTTCAAAAAGGGCATGTTTGTTTTGCTTGGGAAAGATGAAGATCTACATGTTGGCAGGATTAAGCTGATCATAGTGAACCAAGATTATGTTTATTTTGTCTCAGAGAAACACATATTTGTGCAATTAAGGGATATCGGTGTCTATTGCTTATTAGGAGCAACCCAAGAGCACTATGCTTACATTAAGCAAGAGGATTTGCTGGATTATTATCCTCTACCAGATTATTACATATGTGGCATGCCAGTAATCATTCTTCATCACTCCTTTGCAGAAACTTTCTAAGAAGAGAGATGACTCTAATCAGACCTGAACCATAGAGGATGACTGAGGGGAGATGACGGTATGGTATGCATTTTTAAGATGGGCTGCTTGGTGGTTTAATATTGGTGCTGGAATTAGGTGAATATCAGTGACGATTTCTCCTATCTATTTTGTAGAACAATGAATTTACAGGAAATCTAAGAAGCAATTCTGTCATCTCTTCCGGGGTCTCCCTTATGAAACATTGCTCCACTACTGGAGGGTATACAAGGGCTTGGTGTGGAGAGCGAGAATGATCTGCAGTTTGTGATAGAAGACAAACTTGCAAACATCCTCCGACCAATTCAGTGCAGAAGACTGATGAGCGTCTGGAAAATTGAAGGTAAAGTACATGCAGTATAAAGAGATGGTAGACCTCAACTGTCACTCACTCGCTCCCATTGTGCTGGCTGGCGCATAGGGCATCAACAAGGGTCTTCCACTGTTGTCTGTCCTGGGAAGTCTTCTCTATTGTGCCCCATTTAAGATGATGTTGCTGGAGCTCTGCCTCTACTGTTATACACCATGGTGTTTTAGATTGTCTTCAAGTGTGCAGGGAAGTGCCACTCTGGTAGAGGAGGTTCCATTTCCTGATCCACCTCCAGCGCCTTTGCTTGATCATTGACATGCCATCCTGTTTTGCCAGTTTGATGAGGTCTTGATTAGATATGATCTTAGACCAGTAGATGTAATATGTATTTTCCAAAGAAGGTTGTATGAAAGGCAGATCATTTATTTTGGTTGTGTTTGGTCACCCTCCAGTATTCTGAACCATATAGAACAGTTAGTACACAGGACAGTTAGTACACAGGACAATTAGTACACAGGACAGTTAGTACACAGGACAGATAGTACACAGGACAGATAGTACACAGGACAGTTAGTACACAGGACAGTTAGTACACAGGACAGTTAGTACACAGGACAGTTAGTACACAGAACAGTTAGTACACAGGACAGTTAGTACACAGGACAGTTAGTACACAGGACAGTTAGTACACAGTTTTGTTTTGGTCTTTGACTTGTATTGTCCTGCTTTCTATATTCTATTGAGCCACATAATAGACCTCAGACATGTCAATTAAAAGGTGTTCTGATAAAGTCGCTGGTTGTACAAATTTATGTAAAAATAATAATTATATTGCAGCAATCTAGTCGCTAATTTTAACATTCAGTTACTATCGGGCAAAACACAACCTAAAACACAACTAAATGCAAATGCATCCAACAAGTTTGTAGAGTCACAAGCTTGATGTAGTAATTGTGTGAAAGACATATGAGACCACATACTCAACTTTAGACTACTTTAATACCCTATATGTGAATTTGTCAAAATACTTATGATATCTTTAAAGAGCGGCACTAGGTACATAAAGTGCTTTCATTTATAAATGGTAAAACAATACCCTCAAGTAAAAGGTGACATTCTGTACTGTTGGCTCATATGAAACATTTCATCTTAAAGTGTAGAAGCCAGAAATTATAATAGCTTCACCTTCCATATACATACTGATATGTTGGACTAATGATGACTGCTACTGATCTTACATTGTCAGAATTTTTTTATTTATTTGTTCCTTTGTGTACTTTGCTCTTCCAGAACCCGGATTAATTGAATCACACTCAGAACCTGGCCCCTCCTCTTTTCCCAAGCACTCCAAGCACCTCAAACATGTTGCCTTTAACCCCACTCCTCAGTAGACCACGCCCTACTAATTGTAGAGTCAACAGGGACAGGATACCAGCTGGAATCCGTACAGCAGTGGTACAAGACACAAGACCATCAGCAGGAGACAGAAGAGTGATAGTAAGATTGGCCGTTGATCAAATGCGCCGGCATAATCTTAATCTGTCCAGAGCAATATGTCACAATGTTGTAAGGAGTATCACTCGAGAGAACCCCAGAAGTTTTACTGATGTCTACCAGGATGGAGAGGCCACTTCTAAACTAGAGTTGAACATGTAAACCGGGATAACTGCCGAGGCGGCGAAAAGAGAGAAACTCTCATACTGTTAATCGGCAGAAGGAAGAAACACGTAAAGAGCCCTAGTGGACCAGTACGGATGCATTAGGTGCAGCCTGAAGGCCTCCCCCCAACGGAAACAGAGGAGACCTTGAAAGACCCGAAGAGAGAGATGGCACAAGAAGGGATGGGAGGAGATACAGTTGAAGTCAGAGGTTTACATACACTTTAGCCAAAGACATTTAAACTCTGTTCTCCACAATTCCTGACATTTAATCCTAGTAAAAATTCCCTGTCTTAGGTCAGTTAGGGTCACCACTTTATTTTAAGAATGTGAAATGTCAGAATGATAGTAGAGAGAAGGATTTATTTCAGCTTGTATTTCTTTTATCACATTCCCAGTGGGTCAGAAGTTTACATACAGTCAATTTATATTTGGTAGCATTGCCTTTAAATTGTTTGACTTGGGTCAAACTTTTCGGGTAGCCTTCAACAAGCTTCCCACAATAAGTTGGGTAAATTTTGGCCCATTCCTCCTGACAGAGTTGGTGTAACTGAGTCAGGTTTGTAGGCCACCTTGCTCGCAATGGCTTTTTCAGTTCTGCCCACAAATGTTCAATAGGATTGGGGTCAGGGCTTTGTGATGGCCACTCCAATTCCTTGACTTTGTTGTCCTTAAGCCATTTTGCTACAACTTTGGAAGTATGCTTGGACCTAGCTTTAACTTCCTGACTGATGTCTTGAGGTGTTGCTTCAATATATCCACATATTTTTCCTACCTCAAGATGCCATCTATTTTGTGAAGTGCATCAGTCCCTCCTGCAGCAAAGCACCCCCACAACATGATACTGCCACCCCTGTGCTTCACGGTTGGGATGGTATTCTTCGGCTTGCAAGCCTCCCCCTTTCATCCAAACATAACGATTATCATTATGGTTTTTTTATGGCGGTTTTGGAGCAGTGGCTTCTTCCTTGCTGAGCGGCCTTTCAGGTTATGTCGATATAGGACCCGTTTTACTGTGGATATAGATACTTTTGTACGTGTTTCCTCCAGCTTCTTCACAAGGTCCTTTGCTGTTGTTCTGGGATTGATTTGCACTTTTCGCATCGAAGTACATTCATCTTTAAGAGACAGAACGTGTCTCCTTCCTGAGCGGTATGACGGCTGCGTGGTCCCATGGTGTTTATACTTGCGTACTATTGTTTGTACAGATGAACATGGTACCTTCAGGCGTTTGGAAATTGCTCCCAAGGATGAACCAGACTTGTGGAGGTCTACCATTTTTTGGGTCTGATTTCTTTTGATTTTCCCATGATGACAAGCAGAGGCACTGAGTTTGAAGATAGGCCTTAAAACATATCCATATGTACACCTCCAATTGACTCAAATTATGTCAATTAGCCTATCGGAAACTTCTAGAGCCATGACATAATTTTCTGGAATTGTTTAGAGGCACAGTCAACTTAGAGTATGTAAACTTCTGACCCACTGGAATTGTGATACAGTGAATTATAAGTGAAATAATCTATCTGTAAACAATTGTTGAAACAATTACTTGTGTCATGCACAATGTAGATGTCTTAACCGACTAGCCCAAACTATAGTTTGTTAACAAGAAATTTGTGGAGTGGTTGGAAAACGAGTTGTAATGACTTCAACATAAGTGTATGTAAACTTCCGACTTCAACTGTACTTGAGAAGACATACATACTACAGTGGCCCTACCTGAATAGGAACCCTCCACCTTCCATATCAGATGTCATGGAAGGATAGCCATTTCTGTTCTCACAGAAGGGCCTATACTCCCACTTCCATCTCTTAATCGACATTCCCTAGCTGATGAAGCTGCCGGAGGCCAATGAGATGAGAAGCCAGACAATCCTAAAGTTCTGTCAAGTCAACAAAACCAAACCAGGGGTTCAAGAAGACTTGTCTGCCTTTCAAGAAAATGAGAACACTAACAAGGCCATCTGCATCATGCTCGTCATTCTGGATTACTTTAAAGAACCTAAGGAGGGCATCTTCCTTCAGGCTGATGTAAGTTCCCACTCACTCAAACACACACACACACACACACAAACACACACACACACACACATACCACTGAGTTGTAATATACTGTAGTTTACTGTATTATTTTCTAGCCATCTGCCACAGCCGCTGACATCCAAAGATCTGTTCCCTTACTCTGAACACCTCTGTTGATTGTACAAGGTACTGTATAGACCTCCTTTCATTACAGTCGTTAAAGTTTGCTCTGTAAAGGAAGTCAGGTCGTGGGATTGAGCATGTGATTGTGTTGGGCACTAACTATTTTGGGGGGAGGGGAGAGGCGGGGGGTCCTATGATGGGGTGGTTGCTGGAAAAAGGTATATATTGAAAAGATGATCCCCTAACATTATGTTGATCTACAGTATTTCAGGATAGACGTTGACGAAACCCACAGCCTGGATGCTGTCCATTGAAGGACAGGTGGTGATGGGGCCACATACCAACTTTGTGAACGGGATGGCTCCACTCTTCACAAGCTACTATAACTTCAATGTGCAGTATCTGGAGGAGGCCTCATGCACACTTGAGTTCGTTCAAAGGTAATCGAGAACTCAAGCCAACTCATTTAGGTCTGGCTTACACAGGCAGGTCAGCTCTTCTGCCAATTATTGGGCAAATGATAAGAATTGGACTGCCTGTGTAAATGCCTTATATGTAGCTGTAGGCAGCATGCTGGGACACCTATTCACTAACTTGCAGATAGTGGAGTTTAGTACTGTGATTCAGAAGTTGGCTGGGTTTGTAAAGCAGTGTACCCTGGGTGTATGGTGGTAATATGTGATGTATGGTTTAGGGGAATTATGGTTGTTGCTCCACTTTGCTCTCTGATAGGCCACACAGACATTATTTTCATATATTAATTACACCTACCCAGGCCTCTTAAAACTACGACCTCTACCTAGAGGCTGTTTCTGATGGTGCCTCTGATGAAGGCACATAACACACATGGTTTGTTTACTTGGAAAAGTTACAGCTATTCAATTGTTCTCTCTCTCTCTCTCTCTTTTTCTCTCTGTTTTAATGTTTTTAGAGGCTTCCTGGGCATCAACCCACAGGAAGGCTCCAAGGCGGCTTTTAGGAAGGTGATGAGCCGAAAGTCTGGAAAAGTTGTGGGGGAAAAAACGTGGCACAATTAATCCACGTGTTAACCCTTTTGAAGAAGACGATACTGTGAAGCAATGGGAATGTAGTCACGGAAAAGTTGGTGCCGGAGCTGTCAGGAACAGTTCCGGCACCACATTTGTTTAACGACCATAGTTCCTGTTCCTCTATTGGGTTTGTTACTGAGTTATAACGTTTCATCCCCCCCCTCTCATTTTGTCTGTCATAGTTGAAGTGTACATATGATGAAAATTACAGGCCTCTCTCATATTTTTAAGTGGGAGAACTTGCACAATTGGTGGCTGACTAAATACTTTTTCCCCCCACTAAATACTTTTTCCCCCACTGTAGCTCTCCCTCGCCCTCCAATTGGAAAATCTGACCATAACTCTGTCCTCCTGATTCCTACTTACAAGCAAAAACTAAATCAGGAAGTACCAGTGACTCGCTCAATATGAAAGTGGTCAGATGACGCAGATGGTAAGCTACAGGACTATTTTCTAGGACAGACTGGAAAATGTTCCGGCATTCTTCCGATGGAATTGAGTACACCACATCAGTCAATGGATTCATCAATAAGTGTATCGATAACATCGTCCCCACAGTGGCAGTATGTACAGTTGAAGTCGGAAGTTTACATACACTTAGGTTGGAGTCATTAAAACTCGTTTTTCAACCACTCCACAAATGTCTTGTTAACAAACTATAGTTTTGGCAGGTTGGTTAGGACATCTACTTTGTGCAAGACACAAGTAGTTTTCCCAACAAATGTTTACAGACAGATTATTTCACTTATAATTCACTGTATCACAATTCCAGTGGGTCAGAAGTTTACATAAACTAAGTTGACTGTGCCTTTAAACAGCTTGGAAAATTCCAGAAAATTATGTCATGGCTTTAGAAGTTTCTGATAGGCTAATTGACATCATTTGAGTCCATTGGAGGTGTACCTGTGGATGTATTTCAAGGCCTACCTTCAAACCCAGTGCCTCTTTGCTTGACACTGAATCTAAAGAAATCAGCCAAGACCTCAGAAAATAAATTGTACACCTCCACAAGTCTGGTTCATCCTTGGGAGAAATTTCACCTGAAGGTACCGGGTTCATCTGTACAAACAATAGTACGCAAGTATAAACACCATGGGACCATGCAGCCGTCATACCGCTCAGGAAGGAGACGCGTTCTGTTTCCTAGAGATTAACGTACTTTGGTGCGAAAAGTGCAAATCAACCACATAACAACAGTAAAGTACCTTGTGAAGATGCTGGAGGAAACAGGTACAAAAGTATCTATATCCACAGTAAAACGGGTCCTATATTGACATAACCCGAAAGGCCGCTCAGCAAGAAGGAAGCCACTGCTCCTGAAACGCCATAAAAAAGCCAGACTATGGTTTGCAACTGCACATGGGGACAAAGATCGTACTTTTTGGAGAAATGTCCTCTGGTCTGATGAAACAAAAACAGAACTGTCTGGCCATAATGACCATTGTTATGTTTGGAGGAAAAGGGGGGAGGCTTGCAAGCCGAAGAGCACCATCCCAACAGTGAAGCACGGGGTTGGCAGCATCATGTTGTGGGAATGCTTTTCTGCAGGAGGGACTGATGCATTTCACAAAATAGATGGCATCATGAGGTAGGAAAAATATGTGGATATATTGAAGCAACATCTCAAGACATCAGTCAGAAAGTTAAAGCTTGGTCACAAATGGGTCTTCGAAATGTACAATGACCCCAAGCATACTTCCAAAGTTGTGGCAAAATGGCATAAGGACAACAAAGTCAAGGTATTGGAGTGGCCATCACAAAGCCCTGACCTCAATCGCATAGAAACATTTGTGGGCAGAACTGAAAAAGCGTGTGTGAGCAAGAAGGCCTAGAAACCTGACTCAGTTACACCACCTCTGTCAGGAGGAATGGGCCAAAATGTACCCAACTTATTGTGGGAAGCTTGTGGAAGGCTACCCGAAACATTTGACCCAAGTTAAACAATTTAAAGGCAATGCTACCAAATACTAATTGAGTGTATGTAAACTTCTGACCCATAAAGTGGTGATCCTAACTGACCTAAAACAGGGAATTTTTACTAGGATTAAATGTCAGGAATTGTGAATAGCTGAGTTTAAATGTATTTGGCTAAGGTGTATGTAAACTTCCCGACTTCAACTGACAACATCTGCATAGAGCTAAAGGGTAGAGCTGCCGCTTTCAAGGAGTGGGATTCTAACCTGGAAGCTTATAAGAAATCCCGCTACGCCCTCCAACGAACCATCAAACAGGACTAAGATTGAATCGTACTACACCAGCTCCGACGCTCGTCGGATGTGGCAGGGCTTGCAAACTATTACGGGCTGCAAAGGGAAGTAGAGCCGCGAGCTGCCCAGTGACACGAACCTACCAGACGAGCTAAATGACTTCTATGCTCGCTTCGAAGCAAGCAACACTGAAGCATGCATGAGAGCATCAGCTGTTCCCGAACGACTGTGTGATCACGCTCTCCGTAGCTGATGTGAGTAAGACCTTTAACCAGGTCAACATTCACAAGGCTGCAGGGCTTCTATCCACAAGCTATAAGACTCCTGAACAGCTGACTACCCGGACGATTTGCATTGTCGTCATTGTCGGTAGCTGCTGCTCTTCTCTGTTTATTATCTATGCATAGTAACTTTACCTCTACCTACATGTGCATACTACCTCGACTAACCTGTGCCCTTGCACTGGTACCCCCTGTATATAGCCTCACTACTGTTATTTTATTGTTGCTCTTTAATTATTATTATGTTTATTATAGTAAATACTTTCTTAACACTTATTTTTTACTTAAAACTGCATTGGTGGTTCAGGGATTGTAAGTAAGCATTTCACTGTAAGGTCTACACCTGTTGTATTTGATTCTACCTTCCAAAAATACCTCATATTTTGTGACAACTGACGTCACGTCAAGTGTCGAACTTAGCTTGGAACTGTGACACTCATTGATCTACAAGTAATTTTACGTGCCAAAAAACCCCAGGTAATATCAGTAGCCTCATCAAACTGTGCGCAGCTTCACACGCTGACCAACGAGAGGAATAGGTAGGCCTATTCCTGATCTTGCACATATGCACGTCATCTTCAGCATTCAAATCTTTGTAAAATTGCTTGCGCAATATTAGGCTTTATTCATTGAGTGGCAACCTATGTAATTTGCTTGGTTATTTATTGTTATCAAATGCAATGTTGATAATGGTGTTTTTACTGGAAAAAAAGTAGCCTAGGCTACTGCCGGAGACCCCTCTCATCTGGCTATACCTGCTGATTGGGGCTTCAATTCTATTTAATTTGATTGTTCAGGTTAACCATCAGCCATAGTTTTGGTAGTTTTACCTCAGTACTGCATTACCATATGTTCACAGAATGTTGTGAAGTGTGTCAAAAATCTGCATTAGTATTTCAATGCACACACACTCACAGGAATTAGATAGTTAATACACCTTTGTCACATGTTTATAATGGATGTTATATTTGTTATTCAGCTTAACACTGTCTCGATCTCTTTCGAATTGCATCATTGTTTACAGTCTTCTAAAAGTTTAGTTTAGAGATACTAATGAAAAAATACACGTTTTCAACAAGATGGTAAAAGATGTGTAAATTTCGTTTTTTTTCATTTTCATTTTCATTTTCACAGAACAATAACATATTCAGTGGTGAAATTCATCTACAAATCTAAATATATCTATACTCTACGAGAATAAAAAACAGCTCAATAGATTAGCAGCTTTAATTCTCTTTTTTGATTGCAGACCTTTTCTTTCTTTCCATTCATGTTAACTGTGTCAATGTTACACATTTAACTTTTACATTTTTGTGTGTTTTTCTCTCAATTCTATTTATGGGGTTGATCACCTTTAATATTGCAGATAGATTGTAGCTTCCATCAATGTAATTGTCTGCATCATTTCCAATCCCCCATATATTTTTTGTCTATATATATAGAAACCGAAAGGCAGAGAACACTCATGTCACCGTTTTATACAGACATCTGATCAACAGAGAGGGATATATATATATATATATATACGAGAGAGAGAAAGAGAGAGAGAGAGACCCACTTGAGCTCATACAGAAACACCTCCACACACACTGTGTAAAATAAGCTGTACATTTCAATGAAACACGGTGAAGCCCCAAAATTGCCCTCCCTAGAAGCCTGTGTTTCAGACATAAGGAAGTGGATGGCGGCAAATGTTTTACTTTTAAACTCGGACAAAACAGAGATGCTAGTTCTAGGTCCCAAGAAACAAAGAGATCTTCTGTTGGATCTGACAATTAATCTTGATGGTTGTACAGTCGTCCAAAATAAAACTGTAAAGAACCTCTGCGTTACTGTGGACCCTGATCTCTCTTTTGATGAACATTTCAAGACTGTTTCAAGGACAGCTTTTTTCCATCTACGTAACATCGCAAAAATCAGAAAATTTCTGTCTAAATTGATGCAACATTTTTATCCATGCTTTTGTCACTTCTAGATTAGACTGCTGCAATGCTCTACTTTCCGGCTACCTGGATAAAGCACGAAATAAACTTCAGTTAGCACTAAACACGGCTGCTAGAATCCTGACTAGAACCAAAAAATTTGATCATATTACTCCAGTGCTAGCCTCCCTATACTGGCTTCCTATTAAGGCAAGGGCTGATTTCAAGGTTTTACTGCTAACCTAGAAAGCATTACATGGGCTTCCTCCTAATTATCTTTACCATAAACCTACACGTACGCTACGGTCACAAGACGCAGGCCCCCTTATTGTCCATAGAATTTCTAAGCAAACAGCTGGAGGCAGGGCTTTCTCCTATAGAGCTCCATTTTTATGGAATGGTCTGCCTATCCATGTGTGAGGCGCAGACTCGGTCTTGACCTTTAAGTCTTTATTGAAGACTCATCTCTTCGGTAGGTCCTATGATTGAGTGTAGTCTGGCCCAGGGGTGTGAAGTTGAACGGAAAGTCACTGGAGCGACGAACCACCCTTGCTGGCCGGTTCATCTCTCTCCACTGGGATTCTCTGCCTCTAACCCTATTAAGGTGGCTGAGTCATTGGCTTACTGGTGCTCTTCCATGCCATCCCTAGGAGGGGTGCGTCACTTGAGTGGGTTGAGTCTCTGACGTGATCTTCCTGTCCGTGTTGTCGCCCCCCCCTCGGGTTCATGCCGTGGGGGAGATCTTTGTGGGCTATACTCGGCCTTGTCTCAGGGTAGTAAGATGGTGGTTGAAGGTATCCCTCTAGTGGTGATGTGCTTTGGCAAAGTGGGTGGGGTTATATCCTGCCTGGTTGGCAGTCGGATGGGGCCACAGTGTCTCACAAACCCTCCTGTCTCAGACTTCAGTAATTATGCTGCAATGGTTTGTGTCGGTGTCACGCTCGTTGCTGGAAGGATCGGACCAAGGTGCAGCGTGATAGGTGTACATCTTACTTTATTCAATGAACACAGAGAAAAAAAAACTGACCTGTTCACCGGACATGCTACCTTGTCCCGGACCTGCTGTTTTTAACCCTTTCTCTTTTACCACACCTGCTATCTCTAACTCAGAATGATCGGCTATGAAAAGCCAACTGACATTTACTGACCTGCTGACCTGTTGCACCCTCTACAACCACTGTGATTATACCTGGCACAGCCAGATGAGGACTGACCACCCCTCACAGCCTGGTTCCTCTCTAGGTTTCTTCTTAGGTTCTGGCCTTTCTGGGGAGTTTTTCCCAGCCACCGTGCTTCTACACCTGCATTGCTTGCTGTTTGGGGTTTTAGGCTGGGTTTCTGTATAGCACTTTGTGACATCGGCTGATTTAAAAAAGGGCCTTATAAATACATTTGATTGATTGATTCTCTTTGGTATTTATGTCTGAGAGGGACTGCTTGCACTTCTCTTTGTGTGGGATGGCTGAACAGAGGTGGGAGTGGGGGGTAAGCTCTAGGTTTGACAGTGTTTTGACTTTCACATGGAGAGAACATTCAAGGGGGCAAATGCCACACAGAGCTTAGTTAATTAAGATATTCCTGACGCTCATAGATGCACACAAACACGCACAGTTACAACAGTGGTCAACTTGGTACAAAGTCCACTATACATTTCACGCTATCCACATAGGAATGTGTTACTATCGTCTGCGGGAGCCTGGAAGCAGTTGCAAAGTTAGAAAGGAGCACTCCTCAAATATAGAGACACAGCAGCAGTAGAGCCTTTGCAGAGCTTCACAGGTATGCCTACAATATGTCTCTAGTTCAACTTGATAGCTTTAAGCATGTGTTAAACATATATGGCTGTGTGTGTGTGTCGACCTCCTCAGAGCAAACACATATCACACGTGCACAATCGCTCCTGCAGACAGCCTACACAGTACAGTGCAAACTGCCCACTCTGATACTTTCCCGTGCAACCTCATCAGTTTGGTAATTAAAAACAGGCACCACGTGGAAGTGATTTGTCTAAGGGGAAACTCAATGTAGGTGGGCACTAGTCTAATGTTCCCTTCAGCCAAATTAATAGAGACAGCGTGTGTAGGGTCTAATACGCCTAAAACCCTGCCCTGTAAACAAGGAACATTCCCAGAACATTAGCTAAGATTCCATTTAAGTATTATCTGTTTGATCTAACAGGATGATAACATCCCCCCCCCCCAAAAAAAATGTTTTAAGTTTGAAATGAAATATCCTTGGAATGTTCTCCTAACGTTCATTAAAATGTTGTGCTCAACATCTGTAACTATGACCACAGAACATTCCCCAAAAGTTCTCATTAGGTTCTCAGGTAATGTAATAACACAATATACCAGTAATGTTTTCCCAGGATCCCAAAATTGGTTCTGTGAATGTTCCCAGAACATTCGTTAGGTTGTGGCAATTGTTCTCATCACAGAAAAACTGTCCAGTATGCTGATGATTGTACAATGTTTGTATAAAACATTCACCTGATGTAGCAAGAACGTTCCCGGAACACATTTAATCTGTTCTTTAAAGGTTCCCAGAACGTTTCATAAGGTGGTGGGAACAGTCTGGTGAGAACATTGTGGGATCATCATAAAAGATATGTTCCCAAAACACAAAAACTGTCCCGTTACGTGGAGAATTATATAATGTTTCTTTTAGAGTGCAAAAAAACCATTCACCTGATGTTACAAGAACATTCCCAGAACAAAAAAAAAGAAAAAGTTCCGAACACATTCCCAAAATACTAAAACTGTCAAGTTTTTTTAAAACCTTTATTTAACCAGGCAAGTCAGTTACGGATAAATTCTTATTTTCAATGACGGCCTAGGAACAGTGGGTTAACTGCCTTGTTCATGGGTAGAATAGCATATTTTTACCCAGTCAGCTCGGGGATTCCATCTTGCAACCTTCCGGTTACTTGTCCAATGCTCTAACCACTAGGCTCTCTGTCACCCCATGAGTTGTGCTGACATTCAGATAATGTTTGTATCAGGTGTACAAAAAACGTTCCATTGACGTTGCAAGAATTTTGACAGAACAGTGGGAACAGTGTGGATAAATTACAAGAAATATGTTCCTAAAATTCAAAATTGTGATGACATTCATACATGGCACTAGGGCTGTTGCAGTGACCGTATTACCGCCCCACTGGCGGTCCCGAGTCATGCTGTTACCTGAAGTCCACGATCATCTCCTTTGTTTTGTTGACCTTAAGTGTGAGGTTATTTTCCTGACACCACACTCCGAGGGCCCTCACCTCCTCCCTGTAGGCCGTCTTGTCGTTGTTGGTAATCAAGGACGACGCCGCAGTGGTAGGCTTGATTACCAACAACGACGAGACGGCCTGCAGGGAGGAGGTGAGGGCCCTCGGAGTGTGGTGTCAGGAAAATAACCTCACACTCAACGTCAACAAAAAAAAGGTGATGATTGTGGACTTCAGGAAACAGCAGAGGGAGCACCCCCCTATCCACATCGAAGGGACAGTAGCGGAGAGGGTAGTAAGTTTTAAGTTCTTCGGCGTACACATCACGGACAAACTGAATTTGTCCACCCACCCTCCCACACAGACAGACATTTATTTTTCAACTTTCCTAATGTTAAGCACATTGCTTCTCTTTACAACAGGAGTATAGCCTACCTGGCTGGCATGAAAATGAACCACGGGAAAAGCGTCCTCCATTCGCTATTTAAGTGCATCGATGACATATCCCAAAAAATAATGGATGTATTGTGACGGTGTAGGCTATATTACATGGATTTATTAGACTTTTTAAAATGTAGAGGTTCCAAAGGACTGCATCAGTGGCTTGTAGCTACGTGTGGATGACAGGAGATGACAAATGTGTTTGTTAATTAACGGTCAATTACCGTCAAACCGACAGTTATTTGCTTGACAATCGCCAGGCTGCCGAAAGTTCAGTGACCGCCACAGCCCGAGGTGGCACAGACGTTCCCTGATTATTGCAAGAATGGTATTGTGCATATGAAAAAGGAGGGGAACATTTTAACAACTCAGAAATGGTGTTCTGTGTTTCTGCAATACATCTGTTGTCCCCTGGTGGCGCTGACGGGTTAATGATCTGACTGCAGAGCTGAAGATTGCAGGTTTAAAACCCACATGTTCTTTAACCATGTTTCTTTGTTATTAAAACTGTGAAATCATGGCTCGGGTATAATCTACTAAAAGAGAGGATGGCTTTATATATGCATTTATAAATCCAGTCAGAAATGCAGAATTTAGACTGTGAAAAATAAATCACTGCGTAAAAACTGACTGTTCAACAAAACTCACCCAATATAATTGCTACTTCGAGACGGATGATATGGTCCCCCGTCTTACTTTTCATGGTCTGAAAAAAAGTGAGATCGGCACTCATAGTCTTGGATAATATGTCAATTTGGGCCCAGAGGTACGCAGCATATAAAGAGGATGGGTTTAGTGATGGTGAATAACCCAGTTACCAGTAATTCCCTGGGTTAGTTTTGTCTCAGAAGGTTTACAAAGGAAGCATGGAATTCCTCATTGACCATACTGCCATGGGTATATAGTGAAAAAAATAAGATGTAAGAGAGCTTCCCTGGTGACGCAGCGTATGAAAAACCTGGCTTGGGAACCAAAAATTGCAGATTCAAACCTCACATGTGCAGACTGTCAACTTAAGAAGTGCGGGAGAGAACATAAAATGTTTAAACTAAATGTAATCCTTAACATTAAGAAGAAATCCATAACCAGATTTGAATCACAGTGCAGTTATCACAAAACTACCACTAACAGGTCCCAATCATCATCATAAAGGGAAATGTTTTACAAATAGGCCTACCTAACGCTAGTCAGAGGGAATACAAATCTTTTCAACTATTTGCCACGGATATAAAGCGCTCCGCACGTCCTCGTCATTAACAGTTGGAAAACAAACGCTGATTACAGAAAGGATTGCAGTTGATACGCAGCCATTGCCAACGGCCTACTTGAGTTGAGAGCGGATTCGCTAAATGGAAGGACTGCGAGCGCACTTTGAAGCCACGACTCGCGCGACTGAAACGGGCAAAATCTGTCTCGTCAATGTCACTGTTCACCGTTCACTCCTGTTTCAACGGGGTGTTATTTCCTTTATAGTGGGAGTGGAGACATAACAGTTAACAGCATAAGAAAGCTAACCCACATTTGGTGTGTTTTTTTGTTGCCCTGTGTTTGATTTGGGAGCTTAAACTTGGTGGGCAGGCTTGTGTTAAACATGAAACAAAGTAGGCTCCTAGACTAATTATTACGTAATTTGCCTTCAGAAAAACAATGTTTTTTGTTGCATATTTCATTCTGGAACCTGCCTAGGTTTAGGGGTGGTTGTAACCTATTCTAAAACAGCATACTATTAGCAGTTAGCAACAACAAAAAACTAAAATCGACGAGACGCATTTACTATTTCCAAAACTGCAGCTCGTAGATGGAACACACATTTCCTTACTTTAATCAACCAGTCCATTTTGAATACATGATAAAGCTGTCATGATTTGGCAAGGAATGTAGCTTGTCTACCATTTTGTATGTGTACCCTCTAGCGGTCATAGGCAATGGGATTTGACATGGAATTGTATTCAATTTTCCTTTTCACAGAAAACCAAACCAAAAATGTGCACTTAAACATTAAGAAAATGTTTTTATTTGCCACATCCCTAATGTGCAGAGTAAAAAAAGATGGTTATGTTTGTATGATTATATGCTGTTCAAATGTCATATGAACTAAATAATGTGCAGATTGTCAATATATACATTGTCAAATGTATAGTTGTGATTGTATGATTAAATGCTTTTCAAATGTCCAATGAATGAAATTAATCACCTTCAAAGGACGACATGTAGCCGAGCGGTTAGGAGTGTTTGGCCCAATAACATAAAGGTCGCTGGTTCAAACACCTGAAAGGTGAAACGTTGTGAAAAATCTGCAGTTGTGCCATTGAGCGAGGTACTTGCTCCAGTGTCACCAGCAATGATGCATAATCCCTGGCTCTGACCCCACTCTCAGGGGAATTGGGATACGCTAAAAAACACACTTGTACATGTATGAAATAGTATCAAATGCAAATATCCATTAAATCTGTATGTATCTGTTTTCTAATGCTTTAAGGAGCTACACATTTGCATGCTGAGAATGTTGTGGTAAAACTTAAATATAACATTTCTTGAAAAGTTCTGAGGACCGCCAAGACAAGGTAAAATGTATATTGCAGTGAACATCAATGGAATATCGTTAACCCTAAAACAAATATGCTATGATTAAAAAAAATACATAAATATGAACTTATTTGGAAATTGTAAAACATTGTGCACCATTGTGGAACATCTGTGCAACCTATTTGAATATCACAAGAATATTCTTGCAACATTCCAGACAACTCCCATAACTTCATTAAACGTTCTGGGAACCTTTACGGAACTTAGACCAGGTGTTTTGTCAACGTTCTTACAACATTATAGGAATGTCCTGTGCAACCTAACTTATAACATTATCTGAAAGTCAACACAACTGAGGATTTTTTGAAACTCTCTCTTGTAATGTACCCACACCCTAATGAAATGTTCTGGGAACCTATAAAGAGCTCAGAAAGGCTGTTCTGTCAACATTCTTACAAAAACAAAGGAATGTTTTGTGCACCCTGATACAAAATTATCTGAATGTCAGCACAACTGGACAGTTTTTTGGAAATCTCTCTCTTTTCATATCCCAACTATGTTCCCAGAACCAAAAGATACATTCTGAGAACCTTTAAAGAACAGACGGAATATGTTCTGGGAACATTCTTGTAACATAAGGTGAATGTTTTTTGCACACTAAAAGAAACATTGTAGAATAATATGCAATACTGGTCCGTTTTTGTGTTTTAGGAACATATATATAAAAAATATATATAAAATTTTAAAAATTACGTCATGGCTTTAGAAGCTTCTGATAGTCTAATACTTATTTTCCACCATAATTTGCAAATAAATTCATTAAAAATCCTACAATGTGATTTTTTTCCTCATTTTGTCTGTCATAGTTGAAGTGTACCTACGATGAAAATTACAGGCCTCTCTCATCTTTTTAAGTGGGAGAACTTGCACAATTGGTGGCTGACTAAATACTTTTTTGCCCCACTGTATATATATATATATATATTTACCCCCGTTTTTCTCCCCAATTGGTAGTTACCGTCTTGTCTCATCGTGCAAGTCCTGTATGGACTCTGGAGAGGCGAAGGTCGAGAGCCGTGCGTCTTCCAAAACACAACCCAACCAAGCCGCACTGCTTCTCGACACAATGCCCACTTAACCCGGAAGCCAGCCGCACCAATGTGTCGGAGGAAACACCGTGCACCTGGAGACCGTGTCATTGTGCACTGCGCCCGGCCCGCCACAGGAGTTGCTAGTGTGCGATGGGACAAGGACATTCCTTACCGGTCAAACCCGGACGACGCTGGGCCAATTGTGCGCTGCTCCATGGGTCTCCCGGTCGGGGAGACAAGAGCCTGGACTCGAACCCAGAATCTCTAGTGCCACAGCTAGCACTGCGATGCAGTGCCTTCGAACACTGTGCCACTCGGGAGGCCTGGAACATATATTTTGTGAGGTCCCCACTATGTTCTCACCAGACTGTACCCACAACCTAATAAAACATTCTGGGAACCTTTAAAGAACAGGTTAAATGTGTTCCAGGAACGTTCTTGCTACATCTGCATGACTGAACAGTTTTTGTGAGAAAGTTTGCTGCGACCTAACGAATGTTCTAGGAACTTTAACAGGAACAATTTTGATTAGCCGGGTGGGCTTGTTTTGTCTTCAGTGGAGTTGACATCTCTCTCCCACCTCACCCCCCCCCCCTCTCTTCTTCTCCCCCTCTTCCTTCCTCGCTCAGAGAACTCGACAATGTCCAATGTTAGTCTTTGTGGTGCTGAGAAAACATTTACGCAACATCTGAGTATCAAGAATAACAACACATCATAGTTTGTTTTACAGCTTTCCATGGTTAGCAGCTCATGTGGAAAGAATACTCTCTATGAAATGGTACATTTCTCTTGACGGATATAGGCTGTTTTGATGATGTAGTTGGGGTTGGATGTTGAAGGATATTGGATACTGTATTGCACATCACACTCCAAATAAATAAATGTCACTTTCACAATGGGCAAGAGGATGTAGACTCGGTTCCAAGTGCCACAAGATCACTGTGAAATCCTTGATAACAAGCACAAAACATCATAACAAAATCATGTACATGGAGAAACCAAGCATTGCTGTCCAGATTTCCAATGTTATATACACTGAAGAACAGTGAGAAACAAGGGAAAACAGACCATCCCCCACTAAAACACACGGCCACAGACACACAGGGACGCACACACACACACACAGGCACACACACTTCTCCTCAGCCGCCATGACATGAGGTTGATTTGAGGTTGAGCCGATCAAAGAGGCGGTCGATATGTGGTCTAGTTTAACCTGTGATGTCAGCGCCCCCTTACAGCAGAATCACAGCACAGTCCTCAAAGCAGAGAGCCTCTCACGTCTTAACT
The DNA here is from genome assembly GCF_002021735.2 of Oncorhynchus kisutch. Taxonomy (NCBI): domain Eukaryota; kingdom Metazoa; phylum Chordata; class Actinopteri; order Salmoniformes; family Salmonidae; genus Oncorhynchus; species Oncorhynchus kisutch. The sequence continues at coordinate 54,601,630 of NC_034176.2, forward strand.
ACAGAATAAATCACCACCATGGGTGTGTTTACCCCTGGCCTGTGGATGAGTGTATAGGCCCCTTTTCAGTAGACGACACACTGACGTCAAGCACAGATGCACCCGACGTTTGGCTGCGGTAAAGAAATCCATTGCCATCTGCGCCCATTCATCATAGCCTAGACTTAAGTTTGTATTACTTATAAACAAAATCACTTTTTGGGGTTCTCATACGCTTACAATTATGTTTTGATTATTGGTTGAACAGACGCTGAGACTACATTTGGTTGTGATCTTTGCAAAATCACTATTTTGGATGCAGCAGCGGTTAGCTAGAATGCTAACACTCATTAACATAGGCTATAGCAAAAGCTTGCCAAAGAGCCGTTTTGCTGAATGAAGTTGAAGTGTTTTATAAGTATAATGCTGTTGATTTGCGATGATGACACAAACATTATATTAAGCAGGACATTCATATGAGCCTTAGAATCCGATTCTAATCCAAAAGTAGTGTGAAATGCAGCCACCAACTTCAGCACATCGCCTTGGTGCGGCAACGTTTGCAAACGCAGAGAGGGCTCTATGGTGGGAGAGGAGGGGTCCGAGGTGGGAGAGGAGGTGTGTCGCCGAGACGGTCTTATCTGTGTGACGGAAGACTGACAACCTGCATGTATACCTCACCCTTCTCTTTGTGTGTGTGTGTGTGTGTTGCTATTAGGGACTGCCATTGCCTTCCACCTCCTCCCTCTATTCTACTCCTATTCCCTTCTACACTCTTTCCCTATCCTCATGTCTAATAAGCCCACACCAGGGATAGGTTACAGGATCCACCCATAACAAAACATTATACCATAGAAGGAACGGTAGAGGAGGGAGAGAGAGAGAGGGAGTGTTGGTATGTCAGCCCATGACAGCCCATGACCCTCCCAGTACTGATGATGGATGCCATAGCCAGAGAATAGACCATCTATGGTCTACAGAGCATCTCTGATAGAGCGTGCCTGACGTACTGATGTACCAATAGACAAACATCTCTAAAGAACACTTCTGTCAGGCTCGTATATATTAACCTTGCTGCATCTTAGAAGCCTTATCTGGTGTGACGTGGAACAGATTACTCCAGTAAGCTAATGTATTAAAATACAGCACAGATTACTCCAGTAAACTAATGTATTAAAATACAGCACAGATTACTCCAGTAAGCTAATGTATTAAAATACAGCACAGATTACTCCAGTAAGCTAATGTATTAAAATACAGCACAGATTACTCCAGTAAGCTAATGTATTAAAATACAGCACAGATTACTCCAGTAAGCTAATGTATTAAAATACAGCACAGATTACTCCAGTAAGCTAATGTATTAAAATACAGCACAGATTACTCCAGTAAGCTAATGTATTAAAATACAGCACAGATTACTCCAGTAAGCTAATGTATTAAAATACAGCACAGATTACTCCAGTAAGCTAATGTATTAAAATACAGCACAGATTACTCCAGTAAGCTAATGTATTAAAATACAGCACAGATTACTCCAGTAAGCTAATGTATTAAAATACAGCACAGATTACTCCAGTAAGCTAATGTATTAAAATACACATACATACACAGATAGAAAAACACAGGCTTTTCTGTAGCTTAACTGAGAGAGGGGGGGGGGGAGATAGAATACAATGTGGGTGGAATAATGTGTCCCATTAGCAGAGATGACGGTGTTATTGTAAAGGTGCTTAGTGGAGGTGCAGACTGTTTAGACTGTACATGAAACACTCACGTGTGGCATGGGACTCTTCTCTTTAATCACAGAAAGGAAATATCACTTTGTTTCCATCTCTCTTTCTCTGTGTCGAGTGTGTTAACTGCAATATGCTGCAATCTCTCCTCTGTCAAACTCTGAATGACTCTTTCTGTGTGAGGATGTAAAAGACAGTTAAGAGGCTGAGGTATATTCTGCCCTTAAAACAAGGCGTACTATAGAGGGGAAAGAGCGGATATCTTGTATTGTGTGTATGTATGTGTGTGTGTGTGTGTATGTTTGTGTGTATGTGTGTGTGTGTGTGTGTGTGTGTGTGTGTGTGTGTGTGTGTGTGTGTGTGTGTGTGTGTGTGTGTGTGTGTGTGCGCGTATATTTAGCTCCTAGACCAAACAAAGGTTATAATGTGTTGCGTTCCGTCATTGTCCCAACAGCAGCACATACAACATGACATGAAGTGTCATTCCCTGAGGTGAACCACCTGCCCCTGTCTGCAGCTGAGACACACACACACACACACACACACACACACACACACACACAGTCACACACCATGCTCCAGGCACACGACACATAGCAAATACAGGAGCCGCGCTCATAGTTTGACAACAAGATCGTACAGTAAAGCCCTGGGGACAGCATTAGCAGCACATCAACACACAGACAAATACTCACACATTAGTGCACTCACACACACATACACACAGACACACACACACACTCACAAGCACAAAAGCAAAGCCACTTAAAAATGACTGTGTAAGGTGTTAAACACACACACAGGCCACACCACAGCTGGTCGGTGAGATTTGACTCTCTCTCCATCATGAAAACAGCCTATTAACATGACAAGAGGAGGGGATGTAAAGGAGAGAGAGAAAGGGGCAGAAAGAGCTGTGCCCGTGTTAGTGTGTGTATGTGTGTGTGTGACAAAGCCTTCCTGCTGCATGAGATAAACCCATCGAGGTGTTTGTAGGAGGGCACACATATTCACTAGGATCGGTTAGAGGGCACTGCAGAAACATAAACACCCCATCTCCCCGACCTGAGGTTAGCCCAACCACCAACACTCCAACCACGATCTGCCAGTGCCCAGGCTGAACGACACACACACACACAACCCACTAATTGTGTGATTTAGGGCTGTCCTCCGACTGAAAAATAATATGAGTGGCCTGGTCGTTCGACCAATTGATGATCAACATTTTAAAACACCCTATATAGACACACCCTATGTCTGAATAAAATCAACTATATGTAGGCTACTGAGCTTGTCTGATGCTTTAAGCACTGCGATTAAAAATGAAGGCACAAATTACTAAAGAGGAAGCCAGAGATCAATATAGCCTAACCAGAAGAAAAAAAACTCTTCCCGACCCTCCTCCCCCTGCTGCTGATTTTTGCAGATTCTGCCTTTAAGCTCCTGAATTTGCCGGTAATAGGCTACACCAGCGGTCGGCAACCTTTTCCATTTGGAGTGCCAAGTTATCGCACCATTTCTACTGATCTGCGGTGCCAGTTCTGATTTTCATATGCACATTTTTTTGTGGAACAGTTTCATTTCATTTAAGGTCTTCATACCTCAAAATCAATGCCATGTGGTTAATCAAAAGTCTATCTAAATGAAAATGATACAAATCTAAAAGTTACTTCTATTGCCATTGCCAATATGTAAAAATAGCCTACATAAAGGCAACAAATAAAAACATTGCAGGTATAAGATATCCTGATAAAAAATTTAATCCTATAAATCACATTGGCTACGCATGGCCTGTCTGCAAAGAACTTGAAACATTGTATCAACTGTTAACTTGGTCAGCCAGAAGCTGGTGCTAGCAAAATTGCAACATTGTATAAAATATTCTGGGCCCTCAGTTTCCTGTGCGGGTGAGCTCCAAACAGACAGACACAGGTGTAGGCTATTTGCGCAAGGGATAAGAAGTAATCAGGTAGGCCTATTTTATGACGTTTCTAGACTAGAGAATGACATTTTTTTCCCCCTTTCATCCTGAACGGTTATCGAAAGGCAGAGCGCTAGAAAGATTTTTCAACTCGGCTACGTTGAGGAACTACTGTCATTCTCAATGGATGTAAAAACAGACTCTGTTTACTTACTGTTTGAGGCAAAGAAAACATTTATTTGAGAAGCTCCACAGTGATATTGAGTTAAGACAATCAGAAATACTATCAGAACCCAAATGGGCACATTCATAAGTCTAAATTTGCGCGCAGGTCAGGGAGCCTAGTTCTATGCGTAATCAAGTGCGTGTCCTTAGTCAAGATTGACAGGAATGCTCCAATCAAAAGACAATCAATAAATTATCAACTCGTAAACGGAATGAAATAAACCAAAACTTTCTTCTCACAAGTGTCCACTCCTACAATAGCAACGGTAAGACTGTAATAATAACATATTGAATGAATTAGCATGACCGTAACCAAACAAACGTAGATGAAAAATTATGGGAATTAACTGTAAATGTACTACTGGTGATACAGGTATGCCATCCCCGCGGCCCCCGCGATGGATTCATTCACTCAGACAGGTGTGAATCAGAAAGGTGTTTTGTGTGCCATAATTATTTTATATACAGGCAGGCATCTGATGACCTGGCCTCCACAATCATGCAACCTCAACCCAATTGAGATGCTTTGGGATGAGTTGGACCACCGAGTGAAGAAAAAGCAGCCAACAAGTTCTCAGCATATGTGGGAACTCCTTCAAGAATGATGGAAAAACATTCCAGGTGAAGCTGGTTGAGAGAATGCCAAGAGTGTGCAAAGCTGTCATCAAGGCAAAGGGGTGGCTACTTTGAAGAATCTCAAATATATTTTGTTTTGTTTAACACTTTTTTGGTTACTACATGATTCCATATGTGTTATTTCATAATGTTGACTTCAGCCCTAGCGTGCTTAGGTTCCCTTTCGCATACACAAACACAAAAACACACAGAGACAAAACACACACACAAACACACACACTAATGATACGCATAGATGCCCTGCCTTTTTACAAAAACTAAAAACTAAAATGACAGTCTGACATTTCACTGCCTCTTTATCTCTATTTTCTCTCTCTCTCTATCTCTCTTCTACCTCCATTGGAACACTGTAACCTGCAAAAGAGAGATCTGCTCATTGTTACACCTATCCTCTTTTTTTCTGTTATTATTCTCTAAACCCCCTCCATCACACCTCTCAAAGGTCAGGCGGTCTGACTGATCCCTCTCTACAGGCTCTGGGTTTCTCTCTCTCTTTATCCTTCATCCACTCTCTTTCTCTCTGCCTATCTCTCTTTCATCTAAGTATCTCAGTCTGCAGAATTGTAAAGTTTCCCTGTGCCTTTTGTTCTTCTCAGGGATGAGAAAGAGAGCTGTGTGTGTGTGCGTACGTGTGTGGGTGTGCGTGTGTCAGAGAGGTCAAAACCACAACGCCAATTATGCTAAATTTGACCATAAAGAGAAGACGACGCTGTCCATTGACAGGGTGACATGTTCAATAAAGATGTTAATACACATGGTGTGACAGCCAATGACCACAGCCACAGCTCATAGACAGCCACATAGAGTTATGTGAAATGTGAACTTTTAAAAGGGACATTCTCAATCAGAAGAGGACCATCGCACCAGGGGCTGGAGAACAGATTTTCTTACCCAATCGTTTTTTTTCTTTCAATTCCACTGTTCCAACCAGCAAAATAATGTTCTGAGCCAGTTCTAACCCAGAAAAGGTAGTGGTTTATCTCGTTCCTTTCTGTTCCTTTTTAAATCTCTGAAATATATATATTTTTTTACATTTAACTCCACATTAAATGACTTCCCCAATCAGTGAGGGTAGAGCTGCTTGCTATGGAATGGGCAAGCTATTGTTGTTAACATGCGTGATGGAAAGACAAGTGTAGGGCGCGAGATGCAACTGACATTTTGCGGGTGAGGAGAGAGTGAGAGCGGGTGGAGGAGGAGGTTTGGCATCTTGTGATGACATGCATTATTTGAATTGGACCCACAGAATTATACCTACGGAGGAGCGGCTTCTATGGAGGAACTTTGAAAGCCTTTGAACTTCAGAGAGTTGGCATAACGTTGGACCCGAGCTAGCTAGTGAGCTAACAAGCTTGTGTGTGCAGAGCAGCACCACCAAAATTAAAAACACGTCTTACCTTTTGTAGTCAATAAATCCACTGTGAAATGTGATAGTATCCCTAACTAGCATTGAAAATGTAATCCATTCTTCTCTAATTAAAAATCACTCTCCCTATCTTCTAAATCACGTCAGTAGGATAAAGTAGCCTATGCTTCATTGGGGAGGGGCAGGTAGCCTATACGTGCACACACACTGGCCAAGATTTTCAGCTGGCAGACAGACATAGGAAGAAGTTTCTGATTGACAGAGGAATTTCTTGCATAGGCGCTTTGTTGCGTTTTTTTTTGTAGGAAAGGTAAAAATGCCCGGAACATAAAATAACATTATTAACCTGTTCCCAGTACGGAACCGTAAAGATCACTTTCGTTCCCAGTTCTGATTCTATTCCTTGAAAAATGATGTTCTTTTCCAGTTTTCAGATTGGTTCCAACCCCTGCATCACACTCTCCCAAATGTTTGGTTAAAGGGACATTCCCAACCTGATTTGGGTTTCAAATACATGTGTATTTTAGTATCTTCAAATGCTTACTTCAAATACTATTTTCAAATATCTGGGTTAAATGCATGGGAGTGTACTTGAGTCGATGTATTTGAGTACTTTCAAATACTTTAGAAAATTTTTGTCTTTCCACATAAAATATATCTAAGTACTCATTTCGAATGTATAAGAAAGTTATTGAGATATTTGAAATGGTATTTGAATCCAGGTCTGATCCCAACAAACACATTTTTAAGCAACATGTTGCAATGAGCAAGAAGTCATTGAAAAAGGAATGGAAGTTCCATCGCCTCCTGGCGACGTCGGAGCGAGCACCTCGACATTTTCGCAAAGGTGAAAAGAAAATAAGTCCTTTGTAGCTCAGTTGGCAGAGAACGGAATTTGGAACGCCAGGCTCGTGGGTTCCTTTCCTACAACCACCCATTCGTAAAATGTAAGTCGCTTTGGATAAAAGCATCTGCTAAATGGCATATATTATAAGACCTTGATAGCAGGACAATAGCGACAGACTCTTCCGCCAGAGGAGAGAATAGGAGGAAGAAATAAATTAAGAACGGAAATAGACTTGAGTGATGAAAGCTGAGTTTTACTACGGTTGTTTCATTATTCATAAAGAGGATGAGGTTTCCTGGATTCAGTTACTGTCGGCTGGAGAACCAAAAGCAAGCACATTCATTCTGAGACACACACACACCCAGACAGAGTTCATAGCGTGTGCGTCCGTGTTTGCGTGTGCGTCAGTTCGTGTGTATGCCATTTCTCCACTTCAAGCAGTGTTCCCACCTCTTTCCACCTCCAAACCTTTCTCCCAAATAAATTCCATCCCTCCTGTGTTCCTCCACAGGGCTGATAAAAACCTGCCGTTTGATATCTCATGGTGTCGTGTTTTAGAGCCTAACACAGATGATAGTCTGACATTTTATTAACCTCTTCTGTCTCTCTGACCCACCAATCAATAGTCAGACACAGCAGGCCAAACGAGCGACAGTGTTTGATGGACATTTATACAGGACAGATCAGAGAAACCTAATCCGCCGGGCGATAAGCCAGTCCACTGCTAGAGGATGTTATAGTGTGCCATGTGTGTGTGTGTGCGTGTGTGTATGCTTGTGGTGTGTGGACACGTTTTACTATACTTGTGAGTAACAGAAGTCCTCACAACAATAGTAAACCAACTAACATTCAGAAAAGTGAGGACATTTTGCCACTTGTAAAAAGGCTATTAGACTTAGTCGTTAGGTTTAGGGTTAGGAGTTAAGGTTAAGGTTTAGGGGTTATGGAAAATAGGATTTTGAATGGGATGGGTGCTTGTGTGTGTGTGTGTGTGTGTGTGTGTGTGTGTGTGTGTGTGTGTGTGTGTGTGTGTGTGTGTGTGTGTGTGTGTGTGTGTGTGTGTGTGACGTGTATAGGTGTGTGTGTAACGTGTATAGGTGTGTGTGTAACGTGTATGGGTGTGTGCCACTGTTTTGTGTTAGTGGTGTGTGTAGTTATGATGAACCCACAGGGAGCCAATGCATATGCTCCTCTGCTCTTACGAATCATAACAGCGTCCATATGGGCTGTATGGTGCTTTATGGTGCTCGGTTCACCTGGTGCACACATTCTGTTTCTATTTCACCCCTCACTCTCTCGAAGTCTCAATATTCATATTACGTAGCATATGGTATTTTCTAAAACGCACTTCACGCTCTTTTCCTTTCTCTCTCACTCTTCCTAACACTCTACATTCTCACTCCATTCCACCCTGGCTAGATCCAGGCGCCATGGCGTACCCCTTGCTGTGTTTTCTCCCTGTAATTGAGTGTGTGTGTATGTGTGTGTGTGTGTGTGTGGGGGGGGTGATGTTTTATTGTTTTATTGGTGATGCCACATAGCTGACTGACAAGGAGCTTGCTTTTGATGTGGTGCTATACTGTTCCCCCATGCAATACTAGAGCACTTCTTCATCTCTCTCTCTCTCCCTCTCTCCCTCTCTCTCCCTCTCTCCCTCTCTCTCTCCCTCCCTCCATCACCCCCACTTAATCTCTTTCTCGCCCCCACCTCGCTCTCTTTTCTTTCTCACCCCCTCCCTTTCCCTGCATCTCTTCCCTATGTTCAGTGTGATGGAGAGAACGTGAATGAATGTAAATGTTCTGGGGTGTTTCAGAGCTATTCCCAGATACAGAGACGGGAGATAGATAGCAGCAGTGTGCTAATAAAGCAGAGAGGAGCATGTTAGTGTGTCAGTCCTTTGATTGCTTTCTCCATCCTTGTTTATAAGTGAACAAAAGGCTGTTGATAAGGAATACGGAGCTCACTGTCTCCCTTTGATTTCATTACAACGATAGGCACCCGCTGATTTGTAGGATGAGTGTGTGTGCGTGTGTGTATATGTGTATAGATCTGTGTTTTTGTGTGTGCATGTTTTTGCCTGTGTTTGTTATCATCAGCAAGTACGTTTGTGCAAGTACGGTGCATTCGGAAAATATTCAGACGCCTTCACTTTTTCCAAATTGTTACATTACAGCCTTATTTTTATGTCCACATCAATCTACACACAATAATGGCAAAGTGAAAACAGGTTTTAAGAAATATTTGAAATAAAACAAACAGAAATAGCTTTTTTTACACAAGTATTCAGACCCTTTGCTATGAGACTCAAATTGAGCTCCGGTGCATCCTGTTCCCACTGATCATCCTTGAGATGCTTCTACAGCTTGATTGGAGTCCACCTGTGATAAATTCAATTGATTGGACATGATTTGGAAAGGTGCACACACCTGTCTATATAAGGTCCCACAGCTGACAGTGCATGTCAGAGCAAAAACCAAGCCATGAGGTCGACGGAATTGTCCGTAGAATTCCGAGACAGGATTGTGTCGAGGCACAGATCTGTGGAAGAGTACCAAAAAATGACTGCAGCATTGAATGATCCCAAGAACACAGTGGCCTCCATCATTCTTAAATGAAAGAATTTAAGAACCACCAAGACTCTTCCTAGAGCTGGCCGCCCGGCCAAACTGAGCAATCAGGGAAGAAGGGCCTTGGTCAGGGAGGTGACCAAGAAACCGATGGTCACTCTGACAGAGCTCCAGAGTTCCTCTGTGGAGATGGGAGAGCCTTCCAGAAGGACAACCATCTCTGCAGCACTCCACCAATCAGGCCTTTACGGTAGAGTGGCCAGATGGAAGCCACTCCCCTGTAAAAGGCACATGACAGCCCGCTTGGAGTTTACCAAAAGGCTAGAGCGGGGCGGCAGCGTAGCCTAGTGGTTAGAGCGTTGGACTAGTAACCGGAAGGTTGCGAGTTCAAACCCCCGAGCTGACAAGGTACAAATCTGTCGTTCTGCCCCTGAACAGGCAGTTAACCCATTGTTCCCAGGCCGTCATTGAAAATAAGAATATGTTCTTAACTGACTTGCCTGGTTAAATTAAGGTAAACATTTTTTAAAAAAAGGCACCTAAAAGACTCTCAGACCACGAGAAATAAGATTCTCTGGTAAGATGAAACCAATATTGAACTCTTTGGCCTGAATGCCAAGCGCCACGTCTGGAGGAAACCAGGCATCACTCATCACCTGGCCAATAACATCCCTACGGTGAAGCATGGTGGTGGCAGCATCATACTGTGGGGATGTTTTTCAGCAGCAGGGACTGGGAGACTAGTCAGGATCGAGGGAAAGATGAACGGAGCAAAGTACAGAAAGATCCTTGTGGAATCCTGCTCTCAGGACCTCAGACTGGGGCAAAGGTTCACCTTCCAAAAGACCACGACCATAAGCACACGCCAAGACAACACAGGAGTGGCTTCTGGAAAAGTGAATGGCACAGCCAGACTAAGGACTTCAACCCAATCTATCATCTCTGGAGAGACCTGAAAATAGCTGTGCAGCAACGCTCCCAATCCAACATTACAGAGCTTGAGAGGATCTGCAGAAAAGAATGGGAGAAACTCCCCAATTACAGGTGTGCCAAGTTTGTAGCACTAAATAAACTTCAGTTAGTGCTAAATACGGCTGCTAGAATCCTGACTAGAACCAAAACATTTGATCATATTACTCCAGTACTAGCCTCTCTACACTAGCTTCCTGTTAAGGCAAGGGCTGATTTCAAAATTTTACTGCTAACCTACAAAGCATGACATGGACTTGCTCCTACCTATCTTTCTGATTTGGTCCTGCCGTACATACCTACACGTATGCTACGGTCACAAGACGCAGGCCTCATAATTGTCCCTAGAATTTCTAAGCAAACAGCTGGAGGCAGGGCTTTCTCCTATCAAGCTACATTTTTATGGAATGGTCTGCCTACCCATGTGAGAGACGCAGACTCGGTCTCAACCTTTAAGTCTTTACTGAAGACTCAACCGTCCCTCAACCCACTTGGTCTGCCTACCCATGTGAGAGACGCAGACTCGGTCTCAACCTTTAAGTCTTTACTGAAGACTCAGCCGTCCCTCAACCCACTTGGGTGGGTTGAGTCACTGACGTGATCTTCCTGTCTGGGTTGGCGCCCCCCCTTGGGTTGTGCCGTGGCGGAGATCTTTGTGGGCTATACTCGGCCTTGTCTCAGGATGGTAAGTTGGTGGTTGAAGATATCCCTCTAGTGGTTTGGGGGCTGTGCTTTGGCAAAGTGGGTGGGGTTATATCCTTCCTGTTTGGCCCTGTCCGGGGGTATCATCGGATGGGGCCACAGTGTCTCCTGACCCCTCCTGTCTCAGCCTCCAGTATTTATGCTGTAGTAGTTTATGTGTCGGGGGGCTAGGGTCAGTTTGTTATATCTGGAGTACTTTTCCTGTCTTATCCGGTGTCCTGTGTGAATTTAGGTATGCTCTCTCTAATTCTCTCTTTCTCTCGGAGGACCTGAGCCCTAGGACCATGCCTCAGGACTACCTGACATGATGACTCCTTGCTGTCCCCAGTCCACCTGGCTGTGCTGCTGCTCCAATTTCAACTGTTCTGCCTGCGGCAATGGAATCCTGACCTGTTCACCGGACGTGCTACCTGTTCCAGACCTGCTGTTTTCAACTCTCTAGAGACAGCAGGAGTGGTAGAGATACTCTTAATGATCGGCTATGAAAAGCCAACTGACATTTACTCCTGAGGTGCTGACTTGCTGCACCCTCGACAACTACTGTGATTATTATTATTTGACCATGCTGGTTATTTATGAACATTTGAACATCTTGGCCATGTTCTGTTATAATCTCCACCCGGCACAGCCAGAAGAGGACTGGCCAACACTCATAGCCTGGTTCCTCTCTAGGTTTCATCCTAGGTTTTGGCCTTTCTAGGGAGTTTTTCCTAGCCATCGTTCTTCTACACCTGCATTGCTTGCTGTTTGGGGTTTTAGGCTGGGTTTCTGTACAGCACTTTGAGATATCAGCTGATGTACGAAGGGCTATATAAATACATTTTATTTGATACCCCAGAAGACTCAATGCTGTGATCAGAGTAAAGGGTCTGAATACTTATTTAAATGTGATGTAAATGTGATGTAAATGTTTTTATTTTTAATACATTTGCAAACATTTCTATTGAACGGGGGCATTATGTGTAGATTGATGAGGGGGAAAAAACTATTTAATCCATTTTAGAATAAGGCTGCTACGTAACAAAATGTGAAAGAAGTCAAGGGGTTTGAATACTTTCCGAATGCACTGTATGTACTCACATTTGTTCTTGAAGCTCACCCCACCTCATCCATCATGCTCTTCATGCTCTCTCTCTCTGTCTCTCACTCTCTCTCTCTCGCTGTCCCTCCCCATTCACTTATTCTTTCTCACAGTCTTTCTCCCCTCCACCCTTCTCATTTTCTTTCCCTCTCTCATTTTTCTTATCTTCCCCTGCTCATTCGCAGTCCCCCACCGTCTCTTCTCCCCCTTTGTTATATTCTCCTTTTCCGTCACTCTCTCTCATTTTCTCCCTCTGCTCTGTCGTGTTTCTCTAGCCGCAGGGCCTTCTCTGAAGACTTTCCTTCTCTTCTCATATCGGTTTCCCATGACCCCCTGGTAGTGAGAGACACTCCAGCCCCCCACCCACTGGGTTGCTTTACTTTCCCAGTAATAACATAATGGCTGTGCCACCCCCCCCCCCCCCACCCCCCTTGGCCATCATGTAGCAGACCCCTAATAGCGACTTGGCATGGAGCAGACTGATACACCTGTGATGGGTATTCACCATGGCCAGACCTCCTAACTCTGGCTTAAATCAACCACAGCATGGAGGGTTGTGTAAAGCATACATGCACGTGCACACACGCATGCGCAAACAGCATGCACGCACAAACACACATCCACATGCACGAACAAACACACACACGCTAAAATACTGTTTCTCTATCTCGTCAAAAGACTACTGTCGGAGGGTTAAGTGGTCTGTTTAATTTTAAAACTCTGTCTACCTCTGTTGGAGGAGGGGTGAGGGCTCAGCCATCCTTCCAGTACCAGTGAATGGTCCTTCTGTCAGCTTTGATAAGCTTCATCGAGCTTCATTGAGCTTTGAATAGGTTAGCCCTGGGGTTATGTTAAAACAATTTGTCCGTTAAAGTAACAGTCAGTTGTTACTTCTATGTGGCGTGTAGTCATATTAATCATATCATGTAATCATATTTTTCTAAAGTACATTGTTTACTCTTTCACAAATGAAATCAATGCATGCTATAACAAATCATAGATCCATACTCGTACACACAAAATTCCACAAGCTATAGGAAGGCACCCACATTCTCTTTTCTTCCCTGGCTGTCACTCTCTCTCTCCAGAGCAATCCTGTACAGCCAGACAGCCAAGGCCCAAACAGTGCCACCTTTGCAGAATGTCAACCCCACCGTGTTTCTACACCTGCATTTCTTGCTGTTTGGGGTTTTAGGCTTGGTTTCTGTACAGCTCTTTGAGATATCAGCTGATGTAAGAAGGGCTTTAGGAATACATTTGATTTGATTTGATTTAATGTTCTCACTGTGTGTCTCTCCGGAGAGAGGGGGAGGGAGAGGGAGCGAGAGATAGGAAGAGGGTGCAGAAAGATTTGAGATGACGATAGAGAGATGCAGAGAAGGTCAGAGGGGTAGAGACAAAGAGGAAATGAAGGTGTAGGGAGAGAGGGAAAGGGTACTGTATAGTAAGAGAAACCTTTGGGTTCCTCCATCCCCTCTTTCCCCTCCTTTTTTCCTCCTTATGAATCTCATCCTCCCTTACACCTGCATCATCTCCTCTTACTATGCCCTTCATCTCCTTAATTAGCTATTTATTAGTGTTGTATACAGGTTTCATTCAGTTGGTAGCTGTATGGGGTCAGGTTAGCTAAGTGCTATTGATCCTGTTGTTCAGATCTGTTGTTGATCGTTTATCACTGACCCTCCCTCTTGCCTCGCCTGGCCAAACACATCCCAGCCATTAAGACACACACCTAGGGACACGACAATAGGATTACAGTGTTCTCTCTCTTTTTCGTTCAATCTTTCTTTGCTTTTGGTATTCATTGTGAATAGAGCTGAAGACTAGCCATTATTCATGTCACGTGTTGAGGGGTTTAAACAACAACAACAAATTGCAGTTGTATTTGCTAATCATCCGCTGGCATGCATGCACACACGCACGAGCGCACTCACACAAACACTCACGTGTACACACACACACGCACACACACACACACACACCAGGATTTCCATTAGCTGATAAATAAAACCATTGCAAAATAATGCTTTTGATTGATGGAAATACCAGTTGATGTAAATACATTTGACAGTCTTTAGGTCTATAGGTTCATTTCCATCATTTTGTGGAATTAAATTGGCCTCTGTGTATCTTATTTATCCAACACAACTATCACATGCAGACAGCGTACAGAGCAAACTCTGAGCGGGGATTTCTCCTGCAGCTCCTCAGCTGGTTTCTGCTGGAGGAAAACGTGCTTTTATAATCCCATTCATTTATAATCCCATTCAATTTAACGTACAATTGTGTGTTAAAAACAGTTTGATGCACGATTAAAAAATAGCTACTATTTTTGTGCCTCCCGAGTGGCGCAGTGATCTAAGGCACTGCATCGCAGTGCTAGCTGTGACACGAGAGATCCTGGTTTGAGTCCAGGCTCTGTTGCAGCCGGCCGTGACAGGAAGACCCATGGGGGGCGCACAATTGGTTCAGCATCGTCCGGGATAGGGCAGGGTTGTCACGCCTTGGTCTTAGTATTTTGTGTTTTCTTTATTTATTTGGTCAGGCCAGGGTGTGACATGGGTTTATTTTGTGGTGTGTTTTTGTATTGGGGTTTTTAGTAGGTATTGGGATTGTGGCTGAGTAGGGTTGTCTAGGAAAGTCATTGGCTGCCTGAGGCGGTTCTCAATCAGAGTCAGGTGATTATCGTTGTCGCTGATTGGGAACCATATTTAGGTAGCCCGGGTTTCACTGTGTGTTTGTGGGTGATTGTCCTTATGTCTGTCGTGTAGTTGTTTGCACCAGTATTAGGCTGTTTCGGTTTTCACGTTACGTTTATTGTTTTTGTATAGTTCGTGTTTTTTTCTTCATTAAATATGTATCGAACTAACCACGCTGCATTTTGGTCTGACTCTCTTTCAACGGAAGAAAACCATTACAAGGGTTTGGCCGGCAGGGATGGCCTTGTCCCATTGCGCTCTAGCGACTTCTGTGGCAGGTCGGGCACATGCACGCTGACACGGTGGCCAGGTGTACGGTGTTTCCTCCGACACATTGGTGTGGAAGGCTTCTGGTTAAGCGGGAATTATGTCAAGAAGCATAATGGCTTGGTTTGGTCGGGTTTTGGAGGATGCGCGGCTCTCGACTTTTTCCTCTCCCAAGTCCGTATGGGAGTTGCAGCGATGAGACAAGACTGTAACTTCCAATTGGATACTACGAAAAAGGGGTAAAACTGTTTTTTAAATATTAAAATAAAACATCTACTAAACTCAGGAAAAAAGAACCGTTCCTTTTTCAGGAACCTGTCTTTCAAAAATAATTTGTAAAAATCTAATCTTCATTGTAAAGGATTTAAACGCTGTTTCCCATGCTTGTTCAATGAACCATGAACAATTAATGAACATGCACCTGTGGAACGGTCGTTAAGACACTTACAGACGGTAGGCAATTAAGGTCACAGTTATGAAAACTTAGGACACTAAAGAGGCCTTTCTACTGACTCTGAAAAACACCAAAAGAAAGATGTCCAGGGTCCCTGATAATCTGCGTGAACGTGCCTTAGGCATGCTGCAAGGAGAAATGAGGACTGCAGATGTGGCCAGGGCAATAAATTGCAATGTCTGTACTGTGAGACGCCTAAGACAGTGCTACAGGGAGACAGGACGGACAGCTGATCGTCCTCGCAGTGGCAGACCATGGGTAAAAACACCAGCACAGGATCGGTACATCCGAACATCACACCTGCGGGACAGGTACAGGATGGCAACAACAACTGCCAGAGTTACACCAGGAAAGCACATTCCCTCCATCAGTGCTCAGACCGTCCGCAATAGGCTGAGGGAGGCTGGACTGAGGGCTTGTAAATTTAGGCATGTTGGAAGGCAGGTTTTTACCAGACATCACCGGCAACAACGTCGCCTATGGGCACAAACCCATCATCGCTGGACCAGACAGGACTGGCAAAAGGTGCTCATCTCTGACGAGTCATGTTTTTTTTCTCACCAGGGGTGATGGTCGGATTCGCGTTTATCGTCGATGGAATGAGCGTTACACTGAGGCCTGGACTCTGGAGTGGGATCGATTTGGACGTGGAGGGTCCGTCATGGTCTGGGGCAGTGTGTCACAGCATCATCGGACTGAGCTTGTTGTCATTGCAGGCAATCTCAATGCTGTGTGATACAGGGAAGACATCCTCCTCCCTCATGTGATACCCTTCTGCAGGCTCATCCTGACATGACCCTCCAGCATGACAATGCCACCAGCCATACTGCTCGATCTGTGCGTGATTTCCTGCAAGACAGGAATGTCAGTGTTCTGCCATGGCCATCGAAGAGCCCGGATCTCAATCCCATTGAGCATGTCTGTGACCTGTTAGATCGGAGGGTGAGGGCTAGGGTCATTCCCTCCAGAAACGTCAGGGAACTTGCAGGTGCCTTGGTGGAAGAGTGGGGTAACATCTCACAGCAAGAACTGGCAAAGCTGGTGCAGTCCATGAGGAGGAGATGCACTGCAGTACTTAATGCAGCTGGTGGCCACACCAGACACTGACTGTTCATTTTGATTTTGACCCCCCCCCCCCCACACCTTTGTTCAGGGACACATTATTCCATTTCTGTTCGTCACATGTCTGTGGAACTTGTTCAGTTTATGTCTCAGTTGTTGAATCTGGTTGTGTTCATAAAATATTTACACATGTTAAGTTAGCTGAAAATAAACACAGTTGACAGTGAGAGTACGTTTCATTTTTTGCTGAATTTATTAAGTAAAGAAGTGCGCCAAGGCAGCTGCTCTGCGGTATTCCACAAGCATGGGCGGAAGAAAATTAACCATTGATATAGGTGGACTGTTTCCTGTCAGTTGAATACAGTTGAAGTCAGAAGTTTACATACACTTATTAAAACTCGTTATTCAACCACTCCACAAATTTCTTGTTAACAAACTATAGTTTTGGCAAGTCGGTTAGTCTACTTTGTGCATGACACAAGTCATTTTTCCAACAATTGTTTATAGACAATTTATTTCACTTATAATTCACTGTATCACCATTCCAGTGGGTCAGAAGTTTACATACACTAAATTGGCTGTGCCTTTAAACAGCTTGGATAATTCCAGAAAACGTTGTCATGGCATTAGAAGCTTCTGACAGGCTAATTGACATAATTTGAGCCAATTGGAGGTGTACCTGTGGATGAATTTCAAGGCCTACCTTCAAACTCAGTGCCTCTTCGTTGACATCATGGGAAAATCAAAGAAAATCAGCCAAGACCTCAGAAAAAACAATTGTAGACCTCCACAAGTCTTGGGAGCAATTTCCAAACGCCTGAAGGTACCATGTTCATCTGTACAAACAATAGTATGCAAGTATAAACACCATGGAACCAGGCAGAAGTCATACCACTCAGCAAGGAGACGCATTCTGTCTCCTAGAGATAAACGTACTTTGGTGCGAGAAGTGCAAATCAATCCCAGAACAACAGCAAAGGACCTTGTGAAGATGCTGGAGGAAAAAAGTACAAAAGTATCTATATCCACTGTAAAAACGAGTCCTATAACCTGAAAGGCTGCTCCAAAACCACCATAAAAAAAGCCAGACTACGGTTTGCCACTCCACATGGGAACAAAGAGCGTACTTTTTGGAGAAATGTCCTCTGGTCTGATGATACAAAAATAGAACTGTTTGGCCATAATGACCATCGTTATGTTTGGAGGAAAAAGGGGGAGGTTAGCAAGCCCAAGAATACCATCCCAATCGTGAAGCACGGGGATGGCAGCATCATGTTGTGGTGGTGCTTTGCTGCAGGAGGGACTGGTGCACTTCACAAAATAGATGGCATCATGAGGTAGGAAAATTATGTGGATATATTGAAGCAACATCTCAAGACATCAGTCAGGAAGTTAAAGCTTGGTCGTAAATGGGTCTTCCAAATGGACAATGACCCCAAGCATACTTCCAAAGTTGTGGAGAAATGGCTTAAGGACAACAAAGTCAAGGTATTGGAGTGACCATTACAAAGTCCTGACCTCAATCCTATAGAAAATGTGTGGGCTGAACTGAAAAAGCGTGTTCAAGCAAGGAGGCCTACAAACCTGACTCAGTTACACCAGCTCTGTCAGGAGGAATGGGTCAAAATTCACCCAACGTATTGTGGGAAGCTTGTGGAAGGCTACCTAAAACGATTGACCCAAGTTAAACAATTTAAAGGCAATGCTACCAAATACTAATTGAGTGTATGTAAACTTCTGACCCACTGGGAATGTGATGAAAGAAATAAAAGGTTAAATAAATCACTCTCTCTATTATTATTGGTACATTTCACATTCTTAAAATAAAGTGATCCTAACTGATCTAAGACAGGGAATTCTTACTAGGATTAAATGTCAGGAATTGTGAAAAACTGAGTTTAAATTTATTTGGCTAAGGTGTATGTAAACTTCCGACTTCAACTGTATAACTGTACCCAATTCAATGCTACCTCCTTAAAACCATAATGCATTAATTTTGTCAAAATTAAATCAAATGCTGCACTAAAATCCCAAAAAATAGTACACACACAAACCTGCCATTATCCATAGCATTGAGCCACTGGTCAGTCATGTCAACCAATGCAGTGGTAGTGCAATGGTTTTTGCGATAAGCATACCGATTGGCTGTAATCAGATAATTCTTTTTTTCCATGTACTCCATATTTATCTACTCACAATACCCTCCAATATCTTACTGAGTGAAGGGAGTAGACTAATTGGTTGACTATTGGCAGGAGTAATGGGTTCTTTGCTGTCTTTCGGAATAGGACACAGAGGCAGTGCTTCTTGCTGCTCCGTAGGCAAGTACCATGGTCTTACCTCTAGCCTAGGTCAAGGTTTCCCAAACTCGGTTCTGGTGCCCCCCCCTGGGTGCACGTTTTGGTTTTTGCTCTAGCACTACACAGCTGATTCAAATCATCTAAGCTTGATGAGTAGTTTTTTCTTTTTTTTTTTATCAGCCGGGCCTGTAGTGACACCTCTCGCACTGAGATGCTGCGCCTTAGACTGCTGCGCCACTCGGGATCCTCGAGTTTGATGAGGAAAACAATTCAATTGATCTATTTTAGAATAAGGCCGTAACGTAACAAAATGTGGAAAAAGTCAAGGGGTCTGAATCCTTTCTGAAGGCACTGTACATGACGTCAGACGTAATCAAGATCAAACTATTACCCAAATTGTACACAGTAATTTGTTCTATCAAATTACACTCAATCAGATTGAGTACAATCTACAATAATGAATAATTGAGTAATAACTACTGAGTGAAAGTGAGTAAGTTTAACTTTTAGTAACATTAGAGTAAATTGCACTTAATGTATCTAGCAAGATGTACTGTTATGTTTTACAGTGCAGTTGTGCATTAAATGACATTAAAAGAAGGCCTGCATGAATGAGGTTAGATAGAAAAGTAGATGGGTTAAAGAGGAATGTAGATGGAGGGGCCAGGAGGTAGACAACATGCAAAAGGTGGGAGAAAATAAAAACAAACTGGGTCAAAGACAAGAGAAGAAGACAGTAAAGGAGAGATGAGAGAGAGAGACTAAAGTGGGCCAGAGTAGGGTGGCCACTTCCTGTGTGATTGAGTGTGGAAGGAGCACAGCATGAAGTCCAATGCATGGTGGGAGAAAGGATGCCACAAACACACACACTAAGCTTGGGGGATATACCGTTTATACCATATACCGGAGGTATTTCTAAATACAGACGTTATGATTTTCAATACCGTTTAAAAAATATATAAAAAGCATTGGGGTTGTTGATTGCTACGCCACCGCTTAACTTATAAGTTAAGTATAACTATAGGAAATCAAAGATGTGTCAAATAACTTAAATCCAGCTCAGGGCTCCAGCTATGCATCTGGTTTGCTGACTTGCTAGCTAACTGGCTAGACGTCAACATCAAACGTCTTGGTTTATAGCAGAGACGTTGAATCCCCTCCTGGATCAACATCCCTGTTGCCTAACTTGTTATGTGCGTCAAAACAGAAATAGCTCCCTTTGAGTGCACTTCCAGTAGCACTGCATACCCTGGTACGTTACAGAAACAGTATTGTTGTGTGAAAACCTGGATACCCGCCTAACACACACCATCTTCAACCATACACAACACCATCAGACAACACACACTCTTGCCTAAGAAAGGATACCCACTGCTCATTCCATTTTGCAGACGATCCACACTCCTCCGTCGTCGTTACAACGGTCTCCCTTATTTATCCTGGTCGCTGAGTGCAGAACTCATTCGTTATCAACACCCTCTATGTAGCCTGTAATAACACCTGGGGTGTTCCCATAGTAAAACCCCTCCCATATCAGTGGATAATCTTGATTCTTGCACACACTTAATAGATACGGTGGCTCAATTGAGAGCACATATTGGTTTTACTATGTATGTATTTATGCTGAGACATTCTTATCAGGATCATTAGCTCTGCTAGAGGATATATTAAAAAAGAGTGCACTTTTGGGGACGTGGCCTTGGTAGACGTGTGTGGGTTGTTAATTAATGTTACTGGAGTGTGTGACCGGTGTAGATCCGTGTTGTGTTTTGATCGGCTTACACATGACCAAAAGGACCAGGGTTGCTGTGCTTCCCTTATATGCCAACTCCTCTGCAAAGTACAAATGAACACCGAAAGGGGGCAGGAAAAGCTAGTCCAATGATGACATGTAAAGTTTTGAGAATGACACAAATATTAATTTTCACAAAGTCTGCTGCCTCAGTTTGTATGATGGCAATTTGCATAGACTCCATAATGTTATGAAGAGTGATCAGATGAATTGCAATTAATAGCAAAGTCCCTCTTTGCCATGCAAATGAACTGAATCCCCAAAAACATTTCCACTGCATTTCAGCCTTGCCACAAAAGGACCAGCTGACATCATGTCAGTGATTCTGTCGTTAACACAGGTGAGAGTGTTGACGAGGACAAGGCTGGAGATCACTCTGTCATGCTGATTGAGTTCGAATAACAGACTGGAAGCTTCAAAAGGAGGGTGGTGCTTGGAATCATTGTTCTTCCTCTGTCAACCATGGTTACCTGCAAGGAAACACGTGCCGTCATCATTGCTTTGCACAAAAACAAAGCAATGTTTTGCTGCCAGTAAGATTGCACCTAAATCAACCATTTATCGGATCATCAAGAACTTCAAGGAGATCGCTTCAATTGTTGTGAAGAAGGCTTCAGGGCGTCCAAGAAAGTCCAGCAAGCGCCAGGACCGTCTCCTAAAGTTGATTCAGCTGGGGGAATCGGGGCACCACCAGTACAGAGCTTGCTCAGGAATGGCAGCAGGCAGGTGTGAGTGAATCTGCACGCACAGTGAGGCAAAGACTTTCAGAGGATGGTCTGGTGTCAAGAAGGGCAGCAAAGAAGCCACTTCTCTCCAGGAAAAACATCAGGGACAGACTGATATTCTGCAAAAGGTACAGGGATTGGACTGCTGGGGACTGGGGTAAAGTAATTTTCTCTGAACCCCTTTCCGATTGTTTGGGGCATCCGGAAAAAAGCTTGTCCGGAGAAGACAAGGTGAGCGCTACCATCAGTCCTGTGTCATGCCAACAGTAAAGCATCCTGAGACCATTCATGTGTGGGGTTGCTTCTCAGCCAAGGGAGTGGGCTCACTCACAATTAGGCCTTAGAACACAGCCATGAATAAAGAATGGTACCAACACATCCTCCGAGAGCAATTTCTCCCAACCATCCAGGAACAGTTTGGTGACGAACAATGCCTTTTCCAGCATGATGGAGCACCTTGCCATAAGGAAAAAGTGATAAGTAAGTGGCTCAGGGAACAAAACATTGAGATTTTGGGTTCATGGCCAGGAAACTCCCCAGACCTTAAACCCAATTGAGAGGCGGGTGGACAAACAAAAACCCACAAATTCTGACAATCTCCAAGCATTGATTATGCAAGAATGGGCTGCCATCAGTCAGGTGTAGCCCAGAAGTTAATTGACAGCATGCCAGGGCAGATTTCAGAGGTCTTGAAAAAGAAGTGTCAACACTGCAAATATTGACTCTTTGCATCAACTTCATGTAATTGTCAAAAAAGCCTTTGACACTTATGAAATGCTTGTAATTATACTGACAAAAAATATCTAAAGACACTGAAGCAGCAATCTTTGTGGAAATTAACATTTGTGTCGTTCTCAAAACTTTTGGCCACGACTGTACAGACAAAAGTACAGTAACTAGCTAGCATGTACAGCATTCACAAAACAACAGATAAAAAGTTAATAAATGACTGAAATGCTTACATCTCACCATATATTGGTGGGAGGCCATTCTAACATAACCTAAGTGACCATATAAGCAAAATATCAGTGTTTTTACACCGGATTTTCATGGGACAATTGTTTTGTAACCTACATCTTCCATATGGGTACAGTAGAAAGGGAAAAGGTAAGGGGGCAAGGGATGTTAATTAGGGGGCATGCAGAAGGAGAAGGACATTAAAAAGGGCACTGACAACAACAAAAGGAATGTACACCCAATATCAGGGATGGGAACTATTCAGATTTTGTGCAATTATACAACATGAAATTCAACACTTGTTACATGTGTATGTGATGTTACTGTCTGTGTGTGTGTGCGCACCAGTGTGTATTGTGTGGGCGTCTGTGTGTGTAATGCATAGGCGTGCGTGCTAATGTGCATGTGCTTCTGCCTAGCTGTGTGTGAATGTGCCTGTGTGTGCCTCATCTAAATCCTGAGCGGTGGGCCTCCCTCCATGGCAACACATTCACTAGAAGACCAAAACTGCACCTGCAGCCATCAGCAGAAAGCAATCCCTCCAGCTGCAATCTCTGCAGTCCTTAGATAAGGCCACAGGGGCCGCCCAGGTATTTAGATATACACTCCAGCTACTGTAGTCATACATTCAGATGTGTGCATGCCTTGGCCTTGGCTGGGAAATGATGACTTCACATTCCCAAGAGGCAGCTATAGAAATCCAATAAGAGGAAATATCTCCCGCACTCACCTTTAACCACACACTCACACATACACACACAGAGAGAGAGAGAGAGAGAGAGTTTGCCAGTAGAGAGGTGAGAGCAGACACACACAGAGGCACCGTTGGGGTTTATGAATTTGAATGTGTTGAAATTCTTTATTTATTAGATAAACTTGCTCTGCCCAGTGGGAGAGAGGGAGAACGGAGAGAACGAGGAGAGGGAAAGAGTAACGGTGACGTGAGTGTCATAAGGCTGAGGAATGAGGAAGACAGAAGTAGAGAGAGAACTAGCATGTGTGAGACAGGAGCAGGCACCGAAGTGTTTGGGAGAGAAACAGTTATAGAGGGAGGGAGGGAGGGAGGGAGGGAGGGAGGGAGGGAGGGAGGGAGGGAGGGAGGGAGGGAGGGAGGGAGGGAGGGAGGGAGGGAGGGAGGGAGGGAGGGAGGGAGGGAGGGAGGGAGAATACAGTGGAATCTGGAGACTGGAGAATCTTCAAAGAGACTATCTATACCTGGAGTGAAACACAGAGAGGACCTCCCTGTCAGAATTCCATTCCCTTCTCATCCATCTCATCCATCCCTTCCCCCTCCTTTAACTTCCAATCCCTCTATCCTCCTCTCCCCCCTGTAGCCTCCTCTCCAAATCCGCTCATGTCCTCTCTATCCTCATAAACAAAGAGAAAGACTGCGACACAGAGGTTGGGACACTTTGGGAGAATAGGTGGCGTGGGAGGAAGAAGGAAAGGGAGGAATGGTGAAGGGGCAGAAGAGAGGAGAGGAGGAGAGGGCAAGGAGGCAGAGAAGGAGAGGGGTGTCAAGAGAATACATGTTGGATGAACACACCAACTACCGCCCCCTCCACCCATCAGACATGACAACAGAGAAGTGGGGGAAGAAGGAAAGGAGTGAAGAGGAGGAAGGGTTTGAGGGAGAAAGTGGTCCTCATTGGTAGGCCATGGCTCAGGGCTGAAAGCGTTCATTAGCAAACATGGCTCAAGCTAATTAGTTCTGCAAACACTACGTCCTTATATACTCACCCACGCTCACACACACTCACTCTGAGACCCTGATAGATGAGCATTTGGGGAGGGGAAGAATAATGAGAAACAAACGAAACAGAAAGAGTGTTCGTGTCTGGTTTCTGTTCGGAAAATGTGGCACTGGACAATGTGAACGGGAAGATTTTAATTTACCCTCCATTAGAGAAATTTACCGGAGCCATATGCATTGGGTGCATAACCCACTAGGGCGTCCACTCACGGTGCTCAGAATGACAGAAATCACATTTACATTATGCTAATGCATCTTAACAAAACATGCAACTCATGCATTGAAGCAGCCAATAAAACACCATTTTCAAACATTTGCCAAAATTCAATTAGTGGGAAAACACCATTCTAAACAGCGCCCCTGATAGCAGTTCCATGTGACAGCAATTCAGGTTTCAAACAATTAAGTACATTTTCAAAATGCATACGGCCTTCTTCAGCTCACATTGTAAAATGGTGGGTGACGCCCTGAGAGCCTGTTGCCTGCACTTGAATGGTAAATGGGAAGCTCGCTTCAATTTCCAGTTTAGAAATCAAAATAAACTAAGCAAAAAAAGAAACGTCCTCTCACTGTCAACTGAGTTTATTTTTAGCAAACTTATTAACATGGGTAAATATTTGAATGAACATAGAAATATTCAACAACTGAGACATAAACTGAACAAGTTCCACAGACATGTGACTAATAAAAATTGAATAATGTGTCCCTGAACAAAGGGAGGGTCAAAATCAAAAGTAACAGTCTGTATCTGGTAAACCACCAGCTGCATTAAGTACTGCAGTGCATCTCCTCCTCATGGACTGCACCAGATTTGCCAGTTCTTGCTGTGAGATGTTACCCCACTCTTCCACCAAGGTACCTGCAAGTTCCCGGACATTTCTGGAGGGAATGGCCCTAGCCCTCACCCTCCGATCTAACAGGTCCCAGACGTGCTCAATGGGATTGAGATCCGAACTCTTCGTTGGCCATGGCAGAACACTGACATTACTGCCTTGCAGGAAATCACGCACATAACGAGCAGTATGGCTGGTGGTGTTGTCATGCTGGAGGGTCATGTCAAGATGAGCCTGCAGGAAGGGTACCACATGAGGGAGGAGGATGTCTTCCCTGTAATGCACAGCGTTGAGATTGCCTGCAATAACAACAAGCTCAGTCCAATGATGCTGTGACACACCGCCCCAGACCATGACGGACCCTCCACGTCCAAATTGATCCCGCTCCAGAGTTCAAGCAGATGAGCAGGGACCCTCGGCATCTTTCTTTTGGTGTTTTTCAGAGTCAGTAGAAAGGCCTCTTTAGTGTCCTAAGTTTTCATAACTGTGACCTTAATTGCCTACCGTCTGTAAGCTGTTAGTGTCTTAACGACCTTTCCACAGGTGTATGTTCATTAATTGTTTATGGTTCATTGAACAAGCATGGGAAAAAGTGTTTAAACCCTTTGCAATGAAGATCTGTGAAGTTATTTGGATTTTTATGAATTATCTTTGAAAGACAGTGTCCTGAAAAAGGGATGTTTCTTGCTGAAAATGCTATTGACTATGTACTGCTATTTGTAACACTTGTGGCTCCGTCAAGTAGGATTTGCAATGGCGAATAAACCTCTTTTACGCCAGAGTTTACGACAAAGGCTGGTCTTCGAACGTATAACCATTACATATTGCCGTTTACCTCAGCTCATTGGTTATCTTCCAAGCTGGATTTCAAGATGATCAGTGGTCTTTGGGCCAAAATACAGTCAATCAACGATAGACCGGTCCTACCATTGTTGCGCAATAAGGTCATTGATTGGTGTCTTCAAAACGGTTTGTTTCGGTCAATACGTACCGGGAAAAGAAGCATCGCATATGGTTGTGTTAGTAACAACCAGAGGATTGCAACGAAACCAACCATGACTGGATAAACGGTTGTTTCGTGTGTTTAATTACCACGAACGCTTCGTCCAAAGTTGAATGAGACGGAAATCACGACGCAAGAAGTTTACAAATGTTTCGTGTTAGGCTATAAAAATGGATGTTATCAAACAAAACAAACATTCACTGTGTAGTTAGGACACTTGGCATTGCCACCAGAGGAAGATAAGCAATTTATTTTATTGTTATTTCTGACTTTCGTGACGCTAACGCTTGGTTGGAAAATGCTAGTAATACGTGTGTGTGCGGGGAGCTGTCCTCAGAAAATCGCATAGTTTGCTTTCGCAGTAAAGCCTTTTTGAAATCTGACACAGCGGCTGGATTAATAAGATGTTCATCTTTTAAATGATGTAAGATACATGTATTTACAAGATTGTATACGATAACAAATGGTGTATTTAGAATGTTAGCGCTCTGCAGTTTCACCAGAGTTTGGCCTGGTGGGACGTTAGCGCCTCACCTACCCTAGAGAGGTTAAACCACTTGAGTAGCACGTTGTCATGTTTAAGTAAGCTTAACTCATTTGTTCGTAAGTCAACTTCACTCAAAAGGGTTATGTTACAATAACATAGTATATTTAAGTAAAGTCAACAACATAATTTAAATTAGCTTCTCTCAATAGTGGTATGTTATACTGTATTTACATTGTTATTCAAACCACTTTTTGTGCTTACTCAAACACTGACAGTACAGCATACTCAAAATACTCATTTTTCAAACTCAAATGGTTCAATGCATTCGCCTTCCTTAAATCATTTGAGTAAACCTAACTCAGGTTTTACGGTGTGTAGTCAGTTAAACACAAACACACATGCACGCATGCATACACGTACACACCTTATACCCGCCACAGAGAACAAAACCAATGAGCTAAGAGGAGATACCATCAAGGTGGAGTTACGACTGAGAATAAGACTGATTTCCCTGTTGAGCAGATTAACACACAGCTGGAAAACCTACACACACTCACATATATACACATCGTCTACACACACCCACATATATACACATCGTCTACACACACCAAAAACACACTACTATGCTGGACAGTAGGGATGGCCCAAGATAATTACTATGCTCAGGGTTTCTTAGTAATGAGATACAAAGAAAACACACACACACACACTTCTTAGGGTTCATATAAGATATTCCCAGGGCACAGTAAATTAGTTAAAGAGCAGAGGCAGAAATCAATTGTGAGCATACACTATTCATGCCTCTGCAATCTTGACATCTCCCCCCCTATTTTTTTTCCTACATTTACTCAGTTATTTTTGGTGGGCACAGAGCAGAGAGCAGAAAGCAGAGGCTGATAAATGCTGGATGTAAATGTCACCGTTAATACTCCTAACTGCCTGTTTTACTCAGTCTGAATTAAACTATACCCTAAATGGGGGATGAGGATATGTGTGGAGGGGAGAACAAAATACAAAATGAATCCGAGACATTGGAATAAACTGTCAGATGCACGCAAGCGTACACATATAGAGTATGTATGCAACAGGAAAACAGAGGGACATACAAACCCCAGGTCTCGCGTGGATTCACATGTCTGGTGACCTCAGTTGCAGGGGACTAAACAAAACAGGACTGCTGATGTGGTCTATGTCTAAATGACGCGGGTTTGTGTTTGGCTCGACATGTAAGGGGATCAGCTCTTTCCCCTCCTCCAGGTCTCGTGGCATGTCAGTCTAATTTAGCTGTGTCCTGTACACACTCCCAACACGAGCCTGACCCATTCTCTACACTCTTAACACCACATACACACACACACACACACACACACACACACACACACACACACACACAACCATTATGCAGTGCAGAACCCTAGTTTCCTTGGATACCAGCATTTTACACACACACACAAGCACGATGGGTCGTTCCACCTCAAGAACGCAGAAGAAAGACGATTTCACCACACACCACCTCAGATTGTTCTGATATCGGTTCTGTAATTAGTAAAAGATACGATTAGCATTCGTGAAGCATTATTTTGTTCTCTGAGAAATGAAGCTAATTGATTGCACCCAAACTGGCCATTCTAATTTATAGGATTCAGATAATATACAATAAATATAGTACCTAATATCCGATTTGGGCCAAACGTCTCACTACCTAGCAAGAACCCCCGAATATAGTCAAAAGGCACCTACAGAAACCCTACACCACAGGCTAATTTCACCCCAGCAAACAGTATACAGTATCAGTTCTCTATGTTTGACAAGTAGTATGAAGACGTGGTCTGGAGTATTACGCCATACTATGTAATGTATTCCCTGTGAATCTGGTGATGTCCGCCCCCCCGATCAGAGAAATTACTAATTGAAGTCGCTTGCATCGTTTACCACAAAGTAGTGTGAAAGTACCATGTTTTGACCACTCAATGCTGCTGCTCCTGCTATACCGCCTTACTCTTTTATACATTTCGCTGGTCTCTGGTGTTTATTAAATAGATCGCAACGTTCCCTTCGCTACTTTTGGCAGAGAACCAATAGATTTGGTTCATGCTGAAAATAAATTGTGCGCTCACCCTCACAATTCAAGTCCTCCACGAAAGCAATTCGGTTTATCTTTCTCTTTATCTGTGTCCAAGTAACGGCGACCTTTGTGTATGATTTATTCACTTCAAAAAAGGTCTGGATTAGTTACTGATAGTTCTAATAGTTTCAGTGTTCTGGTCTTCAATGGTAAAAGTCCCAAATACAAACTGTATAGTGTTTTGCAATGTTAACGGTATTGGTTTTGGGTTTAGTTTAGTTTACTGGTAAATATCACTAATCACAATACATATAGAGCTGTTTCCTGATATATACAATGTACTATTGTGTTTATTTGTCACATGCACAGGATACAGAAGGTGTACACGGTACAGTGAAGTGATTACTTGCATAGTAGCAATATCAAAAACAGATAGTGTCCAGATAAAAATGTTTTATAAATATTTTATAAATATTAGATGACGTTAACCCGGCACACTTGTCTAAATTGATGAGTCACATCTAGCTAAGTGGATGGGTCACTATTACATATACACATGTTCATGAAATACAATTGATGGGTCCCCCAGACACACCTGGCTAATTTGATGGGTCATGTAATCATCCATATTTAGACATGTTGCTAGCTAGCTAAACAATTGTTGTGTCTATGGCATCATTAAACTGAAGACTTATTATTATCAAATCAATTATCTGTAATTATTATTACATGATTAAACTAACTTAATCATGTAAATATAATTAACTAGGAAGTCAGGGCACCAATGAAAATCTTCAGATTACAAAGTTATAATTTTCCAAATATAACTCCAGATATTTTAATATCTCATCAATTAGTCTTCTAATTAATAAATTATTCTTTACCTCAAGTTAGTCTCATTCCAAACGTTGTAAATTGTTGGTTATCTGCACAAACCCAGTCTTCACTATGAATCATCCATACATCAATTGTCTCAATCATTTATTTATTAACTAACTAAATAATCGCAGAAATGCACACACAAACAAAGTAGATAGGGTTACAAGGAAATGATAGGTGATGTGCCCTAGTGGGCTAAACCGGCATAGCGGCTTGTTAGACAAAGGGACTGAGAAGGGCACGAAAGATAAAAGACACTACAAGGTTGATAATTATAACAATTGAAATGCTAATCCTTTGCACATGAACGCTCAGTCATTTGGGAATAATTACAATCAATATATATATTTACACTCAGTGTGTCGTTGTGATCTCTGTTGGAAAGTTTGTTTCTGTTGGAGAGTTTGTCTGCCCTCTCTCTCTCTCTGCCATGGTTAAAATGGATAGTTCAGAGTAACATTCAGCAATGTTGTTATAGAATAGATGTTTCGGCGGTTGTCGGTCTTCGCATTCACGGGTACATAATTTCTAGCTGCAGACTAGTAATAAATATTGAAGAGTAGCTCTTATTCTGTCGGATCGATAGTCTCAGAGTTTAACCACGTGGTATGGTTAAGAATTCAGCAATCTACTCAAACCTTAGCCCTCTCGGTTATTGAGGTAAACTGGTCTGAAGAGAAATTCCCAAGGTGGTGGTTATATTCGGAAGAGCAGAAAAAGGCTGTCCCATGATGCCAGATCAATGTCTGTGCTCATGGGGCGGGCCAATTACTTAGTTAACTTGAAAGGTAATTGGGTTCCCTTTCATTAAACAGTTTAAAATCCCATTACATCATTTCACAAATAGTTTCATCTTTACTCATTCATTTTATACAACAATTAGATGCAAGTCTCATAACTGAGACTCTTGTATAAACAGAGTTATGGTAATGTGGCTAAATTGTCTCATGAGTTTCAAAAACATTAAACGAAATGGACAGGTCGTAGCTGGATTCTTCCCCGACCGTGTGCACCTTCGCCCAAAACATGTACATTGTTCAGTTCTCAAGTTCTATGCTGGAGAAGAGGTTCCTTTGTTCTCCTGTGAAACCTTCTCTCTCTATATATACTGTCTGAACATGATGAAGAGTCTCCTCCAGGAATTTACGACCTGAGATAACAGCAGCCTGAGTGTAGGCGAGAGAGAGGGGGAAGGCACGCTATATACCCATGACACAATGAACAAATCACATCATCAAATCAAATTGCATTGGTCACATACACATGTTTAGCAGATGTTTTTGTGGGTTTAGCTAAATGCATGCGTTTCTAGCTCCGACAGTGCAGTAATATTTAACAATTTCACAACCAATACCCAATACATACAAATCTAAGAAAAGGAATGGAATAAAGAATATATAAATATATGGAAGAGCACCGACTAAGAGCGGCAAAGACTACGATACAGTAGAATAGAATACAGTAGATACATATGAGATGAAAAATGTTGTCCTTGATTATCTTTTTGGCCTTCCTGTGACATGGAGGTCAGGTAGTATGACACCGGTGATGCGTTGGGCAGACCACATCACCCTCAAGAGAGCCCTGCAGTTGCGGACCGTGCAGTTGCCATACCAGGCGGTGATACAACCTGACAGGATACTCTCAATTGTGCATCTAACATTTTGTGAGGGTTTTAGGTGCCAGGCCAAATTTCTTCAGCCTCCTGAGGTTGACGAGGCACTGTTGCACCTTCTTCACCACACTGTCTGTGTGGGTGGACCATTTCAGTTTGTCAGTGATGTGTACTCCAAGGAACTTGAAGCTTTGAACCGGCATAATCTCAACTCATACTATTACCAATACAATCATTGTACATGGATGAACACTTCACAGCAGAAAGTAACCATTTAACTCTGTTTTGTTTGTAGTTACACCTTGTTTGGCCAGCATTGTGTAAAGTCACTCCTGTTCACACTGCCGGTGGCGTGCGCAGAAAGTAGCCCATCACTTTTTCCAACTGATCTGTCGATAGCGCCTGCTAAACTCAGGGCATCAATGTTGTTCAGAAAAGTAGCGAAACTTTTGTAATTCTCGATGGCTAACGTTATATCTTGGTGGGGTAGAAAGGACTGTCAACACATACTGAACAGCTCACGTTGTAGACAGAAGCATGCTACAAACTCATGTTTGTCCCCGATTCATCCTCGGATGGGTCCACAGTGTCTCCTGACCCCTTCTGTCTCAGCCTCCAGTATTTATGCTGCAGTAGTTTATGTGTCGGGGGGCTGGGGTCAGTTTGTTATATCTGGAGTACTTCTCCTGTCCTATTCGGTGTCCTGTGTGAATCTAAGTGTGCGTTCTCTAATTCTCTCCTTCTCTCTCTCTGAGCCCTAGGACCATGCCCCAGGATTACCTGACATGATGACTCCTTGCTGTCCCCAGTCCATCTGACCATGCTGCTTATGGTGCAGCACGCCTTCCGAATCCATGGACTCCCTGTTGACATTGTCTCTGATTGTGGTCCTCAATTCTCATCCCGATTCTGGAAGGCGTTCTGCACCCTCATTGGGTCGTCGGCCAGCCTGTCCTCTGGGTTTCATCCCCGGTCCAACAGTCAGTCGGAGCGTGCCAATCAAGACCTGGAGACTGCGCTTAGGAGCCTCGTCTCAACCAACCCCACCACCTGGTGCTGGCAACTTGTGTGGGTGGAGTAAGCTCGGGAACACTCTTCCCTGCTCGGCCACTGGGCTTTCGCCCTTCCAGTACTCCATGGGAAATCAGCCATCGCTCTTCCCAGAGCAAGAAGAAGAGGTCAACATACCCTCAGCCCAGATGTTCGTCCGCTGCTGTCGGAGTACCTGGAAGAGAGCTCGGTCTACTCTTCTCAAGGCCATCTCCAGGTTTTGTCGAAAAGAGGGCAGAGGGTATGGCTGTCTATGCAACATCTGCCCCTCCGGGTGGAGTCCCGTAAACTTTCCCCCCATTTTACTGGTCCTTTCCCCATCTCTAAAGTCCAAAGTCCCACTGCTGTTCATCTTCTGTTGCCCCGTACCCTGCACATACATCCCACTGTTCATGTGTCCAGGATTAAGCCCTTGTATCACTGTCCTTTGTCTCCTGTTTCCAGGCTCACCCCTCTTCCCAATCTCATCGACAGCCATCCGGCATGACCTCGGGGTAGGGGTTTCCAATACCTGGTTGACTGGGAGGGTTATGGCCCGGAGGAGAGGTGTTGGGTCCCCGCTAAGAACATCCTAGACCTGGCCCCCATTGCCGACTTTCACCGCTGGCACCCCGGTATGCGCCCAAGCAGGACACCAGGTGGAGCCCCTGGGGGGTATTGTCACAGCCTGATCTGTTTTACCTGTCTTTGTGCTTGTCTCCACTCCTCTCTAGGTGTCACCCATCTTCCCCATTATCCCCAGTATATTTATACCTGTGTTCTCTGTTTGTCTGTTGCCAGTTCGTCTTGTCAAGTTTACCTGCGTGTTTTTCCGTGCTCCTGTTATCCTAGTCTCTGTTTTCTAGCCTCCCGGTACCGACCTGTTCTACCTGCCCTGACACTGAGCTCGCCTGCCTGACAATTCAGCCTGCCCTGACCTCGAGCCTGCTTGCCTCCCTGTACCTTTCTGACTCTGACCTGGATAATCTCTCTGGGATATGTGGGGACGCTAGCGTCCCACCTGGTCAAAAGCCAGTGAAAATGCAGAGAGCCAAATTCAAATAAAAATCTAACTTTCATGAAATCACATCGCAAATGAAAGCTACACTTGTTGTGAATCCAGCCAACATGTCAGATTTCAAAAAGGCTTTTCAGTGAAAGCAAACAATGCTATTATCTGAGGATAGCACCATAGTAAACAGAGAGAGAGAAGCATATTTCAACCCTGCAGGCGCGACACAAAACGCAGAAATAAAAATATAATTAATGCCTTACCTTTGACAAACTTCTTTTGTTGGCACTCCAATATGTCCCATAAACATCACAAATGGTACTTTTGTTCAATTAATTCTGTCGATATATATCCAAAATGTCAATTTATTTGGCGCGTTTGATCCAGAAAAACACCGGTTCCAACTTGAACAACGTGACGAGAAAATATCTCAAAAGTTACCTGTAAACTTTGCCAAAACATTTCAAACTACTTTTGTAATACAACTTTAGGTATTTTTTTACGTAAATAATCGATAAAATTTAAGACGGGGTGATCTGTGTTCAATACAGGAGGAAAACAAACTGTAGCTAGCTTTCTGGTCACGCGCCTCTATCTAACAGTACACTTAAAGTTACCCTCGTTCAAAGGAACACAAAGGAAAAACATTAACCAATTTCTAAAGACTGTTGACATCCAGTGGAAGCGATAGGAACTGCAAGAAGGATTCCCAATGAAAACCCATTGAAAAGAGAGTGACCTCAAAAAAAATCGGAATGGTTTGTCCTCTGGGTTTCGCCTGCTAAATAAGTTGTTATACTCACAAATATGGTTCTAACAGTTTTAGAAACTTCAGAGTGTTTACTATCCAAATATACTAGTAATATGCATATCTTATCTTCTGGGGATGAGTAGCAGGCAGTTCAATTGGGGCATGCATTTCATCCGGACATGAAAATACTGCCCCCTGTCCCCAAGAAGTTAATGAACTTCAGCCTGTCCTCGACCAGCCTATTAACTGCCCCTTGTATTTTAATAAATATCAGAGACTCTAATCATCTGCCTCCTGTGTCTGCATCTGGGTATCGCCCTGTGTCGTTTTGGAATATAATCTAAATCCTACAAATTAAAATGGCCATTTTGGGTGCAATCAATTGGCTAATTTCTCCTAAATCAAATTACATTTCAACAAAATAATTTCTGGAATGCCGATTTGACCTGTTTCTAACTACAGGAATGATTTCAGAACAATCTGAGATGGTGGGTGTCATGGCTTACTGAAATGACATGGATCGACTGGAATGAGAGATTATGTGTTTAGGATGTGGGGGTGGAGAGTGGGATAGAGAGAGGGGGAGAAAGAGATGTGTACCCTCGGATGGAGGGATGACCAAGCGAGAGAAGTGTCCCAGGACGGAGGAGTAATCTGGCCCTGCGATGATGAACACCCCTCTCGGGCTCATTTATCATCAGGATGCGACAGGGCCTCTGGACTCTCGTCGATATCATTAGAGTGTGACGGGGACTCCCCACACATACATTACACACAGAGACGTTCCATAGAGCGCCAGGCAGTTTAACGCTTAGTTGGTTGGAGGTTGGAGGGTGGTGCTTTCAACAGCAGAGTTGGGGATTTGAGGCAATGATACAATTTGAGAATAAAATTACTATTATAACTATAATAAAGCTTCAATGAAGCTTCTGGATAAGTGTCTGGCCAAACTAAAATCGACATGTTTTTTCTCTACTCTCAAAATAGCACCCTGCTTCAGTCCACAGAACAAGACTCCTTAGCTAACTGACCTCCAGGTCTTTGAATGTGGGGAATGAGGGAGTTAAATTTAGCTTGGTTAGCAAATCAGGCCAGTGTTCTCTCCTCTCCAGTTCGTGTGGCCAGGACCACCAAAAATATCAGGTATTACAAAATATTACTGTAATTTTACATACTAAGGGCTTTGTGGAAACAGGAACTGAGGACCACAAGGGACATTTCAGGAATCCTTCATAGACACCTCTGATCTGCTGACAAAGTCCTATTACGGTCAAATAAGGAAATAAAAGAGAAAGTAGCTTCAATTGGTGGTTGACTAAATACTTTTTTGCCCCACTGTATAGAGAAGAAAATAAACCCAATGTTGCAATATCCAAGTTTCTCAAATGTTCCTCAAATGCTTCAGTGTAGCAATATCTCAGGTTACTCATAGAGATATTATTTATTACATTTAATTCAAACGTTACTATATTTGGATAAATATAGGCCTACACTATACATACAAGTTCTACAATATAGAGTAATCATATGCCAAGATTTTCAGGCTCCATAGTGTATTCAGTCACAAGCTGACTATGGTGAGTTTCTATTCAAGACAAGCTACTACATTTCCATTGAGTTCCATACAGACTGCCAGGCTCCACTATAAAAAATATTACTGGTGAGAGTCTGATGAGATAGGTGCCGTTCAGGCTTTATTACATTTCCATAGAGCGTAATATTGCCAGGCTCCAATACAGCTTTATCTCCTTCTGCGTTAGGTGATCCTTCAGGAGGAATTAGCACTTTCATCAATTCTACCCATCGCTGCGCCCAGGAAGAGTCGTGTGATAGGCTAGCCGATGGAGCCGCCTCAGTGGAGGCAGGCTGTGATTGGCTAGAGAGGGATGTTCATTAGAGAACACTTGGACACGTGCTGACCCCTAGAAGGGTCCAGAGCATGTGATAAATTAGCTATTTTTCTCTGTCCCACACACACACACACACAAACACACTACTGTATACATGCAGGGAAACAAGCATCTTCCACACTAACAGAGGTGTGTGCACCCACCCACACACACATAAATCCCACCTCCTCCCCCGCTCTTCCAAATCCTGCCACTACCAACTAAAATTAAAAAGAGAGAGAAAAAAAATGCATTGCCTGCATGCTTCAACTATGTGTAATTAACCCCTTATTGAAGCTTAAAAAAATGCTTATTGAAGCTAAAATTAAGATCCCAAAACAGCCAAACTGCTTCATTTGCATTTTGGATGAAGCCTCTGTGTTGTAGGCAGAGCTGACAGCTGACCTTGATGGAGAGATCCAACCCCATAAGAAGTGAGCTGTTCAACCATTTTTAATTTATTTTAGGAGTGGGGCAGTTCCACTCTATTATTCTTTTTTTAAAGTTTTCATATTTGATAAGACAGTGAAAGAGAGGGTCGGATTCGAACCCACGCTTGCACCGGAGGCAGCGTTTTTTTAGACCACGAGACCAGCCCAGGCCACTGTATGACTATTTCTTACAAATATTTAGAAAGCTTTTCTATTTAGTGAGCTTATCTGGTAGAGACTGAGCCATACAATATCTCACCCATGTTACATTAGACTGGAAAATAGCAGAGACAATACTAACAAAGGAAAATAGCCACCACAGAGTGCTGTTCAGATGCTGTCAAAACCGTGTGCAAGGATTCTCCATTTATCACAGGACAGTTCGTATATCCTGAACCTGTCAAATTAACTGGATATGTGTACATTACCTTGAAGTGCAGAGTGAATACATATTAACAGCTGAACATCATTGATTGAGGCTGCCCTACAGTATCTCGGCCCAGAAAATGTTACATCTCCAGAAATTTGCATTCCCCTAGGTGTCCCTAAAAGCCATTCTTAACCATTGGATTACGATGTTCAGTACGCACACGTGCACGCACATGGACACGCACGCACACACACGCACACACACGCACCTACTATATTCACTGTGTAACGCTGCATGAAAATGAGTGCGCGCCTCGGTTAAAATTCACTCTGACAAGTGAACGCAGGTCTACTTCACATAACACAGACTGTAAATGGAACTTAATTTAACAGAAGTTAAACATGTTTTAGAAATATGGGTCCTAGAGGGTAAAGATGGAACTCTTCCACCTCTAAGCATCTTGGGAACCAATACAATAACTGTGGATCAGACGCTGAGAGAGGTATCAGAA
Source organism: Oncorhynchus kisutch (assembly GCF_002021735.2). Lineage (NCBI taxonomy): Eukaryota > Metazoa > Chordata > Actinopteri > Salmoniformes > Salmonidae > Oncorhynchus > Oncorhynchus kisutch. The sequence continues at coordinate 54,638,546 of NC_034176.2, forward strand.
ATACAGACACATTCACTGAACTATCAACACACACACAGACACCACAGAGCAATTGTATTACTTTCCACCGAGTCTGAATGTGTTTCAACCTTTCACTTCAAACGAAAAGCTTTAAAGAGCGAGAGACAGAAATAGTGAGAAAGAGAGAGAGAGAAGGAAAGCATGGAGAGAGTAAGAGACCTTGGGATTCCAGTAAAATCGAGAGAGACTGGCAAATATAGATTATTGCACTGCAGAGTGCTGGGAGGAAGAAGGGAGAAATTGAGGTGAGGGAGGGGGAGGCTCCGAATGGACTGTATCAGCATACACCCCCCCCCCCCACCCCCCACCAGAAGCCCCTCTTTCCTCTGCCTCATGACTGCTCCTAATTGTCCAGCCATTCAATAAGAAGGTGGGAGTTGGAGCAATACTACCCTACCCTTCTACCCCTCCTAAGCTAGATAGGATATAGAGGAATCTCCAGGTAACCCCATGGTGCCTATGTATGTGGCTCTGTGAGAGAGAGAAGGATGGAAGAATGGAAAGGAGAGCAGCATGAGGGGAAGAATACAAGGAGGCGGAGGCGTCTGTACTGGACGCTGTCCCAGTTAGAGGTGCTGCAGAGCGGGGCTTGAAGGTGACCTCCCTAGGCTCTACTGTGTGCGTGTCCCTGTGTGTATGCATCCCTGTGTGTGAGTGTGTGTACGTCCCTAGCTCTTATCTCCCTCTCTCCACAGTACATCCAGCTGCCCGTGTCCTCAGCTGGAGTCACACACACTGTCCTTTTCTTATCACAGAGGCCACAGGTCTTTTACCAGAACTCCCCTTCGTTCCCCTCCTCCTAACCCTCACCACACATCACCCCCCCTCGGCACTCTTTGCCAACTCCTTGGTTCTGTGAGAAAAACAGTAGGCGTGATGCCTGCCAAGCCGATTGCTCACGAGACTGTTAGGATAAGCTCAATAGGAGTGCAGTAAATAAACCCCTGGCAGGGCTCTACAGTGTGAGTATTTCACTCGCATTTCACTTGCATTTGCCCCTAAAAATAAATATGTGCGAACCGGAACAATATTTATGAGGTAAAGATTACAACCTACCGTAATCTATTTTTCCCCCGTTGCAATTTTTTTTTAAATAACAGTCCCACATTCCACAAGCAGCATGCGCCAAACACAGTAGAGTTTTCTGTGATGACGTGGTCCAGTCAGAGTGAGAGAAAGGTGAACAACACTGGAAAAAAGTACCGGTATAGGCTATGAGTTAACATGCAGACATCGCTAAAAATGAAGCCCATTCAATTTTATTTTAAGCGGAAAAGAGACGAGGAGAAAAAGGAATCCGGCGAGGGGGATTCGCAAGGTTCAACTAATGAAGCCTCTTCACAAGGTTTGCCTGAGGCGACTAACGTTAGGGATGCTGAGAACAACATCAGCAAAGCTGCTGAGAACAACGTTAGCAAAGCTGCTGAGAACATTAGCGAAGCTGCTGAAAAACAACGTTAGCGAAGCTGCTGAGTACAACGTTAGCAAAGCTGCTGAGAACAACGTTAGCAAAGCTGCTGAGAACAACGTTAGCAAAGCTGCTGAGAACAACGTTAGCAAAGAGGCTGAGAACAACGTGAGCAAAGCTGCTGAAAAACAATGTTAGCAAAGCTGCTGAGAACAACGTTAGCAAAGCTGCTGAGAACAACGTTAGCGAAGCTGCTGAAAAACAACGTTAGCGAAGCTGCTGAGAACAACGTTAGCAAAGCTGCTGAGAACAAAGTTAGCAAAGCTGCTGAGAACAACGTTAGCAAAGCGGCTGAGAACAACGTTAGCAAAGCGGCTGAGAACAACGTTAGCGAAGCGGCTGAGAACAACGTGAGCAAAGCGGCTGAGAACAACGTGAGCAAAGCTGCTGAAAAACAACGTTAGCAAAGCTGCTGAGAACAACGTTAGTGAAGCAGCTGAAAAACAACGTTAGCAAAGCTGCTGAGAACAATGTTAGCAAAGCTGCTGAGAACAACATTAGCGAAGCTGCTGAAAAACAATGTTAGCAAAGCTGCTGAGAACAATGTTAGCAAAGCTGCTGAGAACAACATTAGCAAAGCTGCTGAGAACAACGTTAGCAAAGCTGCTGAGAACAACGTTAGTGAAGCTGCTGAAAAACAACGTTAGCAAAGCTGCTGAGAACAGCATTAGCGAAGCTGCTGAGAACAATGTTAGCGAAGCTGCTGAGAACAATGTTAGCGAAGCTGCCGTGACCCCCATTGTCTCTTCAACGTCCACTGAAGCCGTGGAGGGAGAACACACAGATTCAATGCGAATTGGTTCAAAATGTTCCCATGGCTAGAGTTCGAAAACAACACCATGTTCTGCAAATATTGTAGAGGGCAGAAACAGGCGGGAAACTCGTCCTTCGTGTCAAGAAACCCACATCTGACAAGAGATAGCGTAGCGAAACATAACATCTCGCGGCGGCATATCCAGTGCAGAGATCTGTACCTGTTGAGACAGGAGAAACCATCAGGCACGGTGTCAGCAGCCTTGAGGAGGCAAGTGCTGCCGTCTGAGGAGGAGAAGAGGAGGCAGCTGAAAATAAAGATAAACATTGCATACTTCATTGCGAAAGAAGAAGAACCTTTCGTCAAATTTGGGCCACTTAGACTCCACCACAAAGTTGACATTAATCCCACATACGACAATGATCTAAGATGTGAGGGGATGATCGGTCAAATTGCTGACATAATGAGAGAGAGCCTGTCAGTGAAGCTGAAAGCCGCAAAGTATCTTGCCGTTCTAATAGACCGAAGACACTGATATATCCACAGAATGCGAGATTGTCTACGTGCGCTTGTTGGAGGATGGGAAGCCAGTCCATCTCCTGGTCGGACAACAGACCCTTGAGCACTCCCATGCCATTGGTAAGGTGTTTCTCTTTATAGGCTTTATTCTTGTGTAAAGTTGAATCATTATTCGTAATGGATATTTAGTTTGTCAGAAACACTTTTGTATAATTGTTATTTTGTGTCGAGGTGTTTTGGATGCCACCATGGCCGCATTTCATGCGGTTGGCCCAGAGGAGGATGGAGGGTCATGGATGAAGAAGTTAATCTCCTTCGGGGCAGATGGTGCCTCCGTGAACATGAGCCACCGTGGGGGAGTGATTGCCCACCTGCAGAGAGAGGCAGGGGGGGAATATAATCCCAATCCACTGTATGCCACATAGGTTTGTAACAAATAAATTATCCTATGATTTAGTTTTATTTGCTAGCTGAGAATGTTAAACAATACTCTGTGTGTGTGTGTTCGTGCTAAGTGCTGGAATGGTAAATACCACAGAATTATTGTTTTCGGTTGGCACAAGAGACAAGGGGGAAGGAAACGCTGAATAGTTTATATTTATTTATTTTATTTTATTTTATTGAATATCTGAAACATACAATATACTTGCAGTGAAGCCGCTCAACAACTACACCATACCAGTCATCCAACAGACTCCCATTCAGATCGACACACAGAAGCATCCAGGACCAATGCCCTGCTCAAGGGCACGTTGAAAGATCTCCCACCAGGCAAAAAAAAACATGAACCCGAAGCCTCAAAGATCCCCCCACAGTTCCCCAATAGCTGTCCTTCAACCATTCGAGACCCCTCCCACAGTCCCCCCAAGAAGAAAAATCAACAACAAAAATACAAATAATTCCATTCCCCACCCCCAAGAACCCCCCAATGCACCAACAACCAAGAGAATGAACTAAACAGAAAGAAAAAAGACAGAAGAAAACAGCAAACAACAATATAAAAAAAACAAAAAAACTAAGGACATGCCAACTGTACAACAGCAATGCCAACTGTATATGTCTGTGCATGTCTGTGCACTGACCTTCAGTGTCATTCAAACATACTTTTTATTATGTTTTATTTTGACTTAATTTTTGGACTTATATCTTTGACCATCATTCCATCTCCCGCACAGCAACTCCACTCCCACTTGTCTCCAATTCCACATCCCCACCATCACCGTCTCTTAGTCCATCCCACCCATCTCTGCTGGCCACCTTCTTTGAATTTCTATGCAACATATACAGTGCCTTGCGAAAGTATTCGGCCCCCTTGAACTTTGCGACCTTTTGCCACATTTCAGGCTTCAAACATAAAGACATAAAACTTAATTTTTTTGTGAAGAATCAACAACAAGTGGGACACAATCATGAAGTGGAACAACATTTATTGGATATTTCAAACTTTTTTAACAAATCAAAAACAGAAAAATTGGTCGTGCAAAATTATTCAGCCCCTTTACTTTCAGTGCAGCAAACTCTCTCCAGAAGTTCAGTGAGGATCTCTGAATGATCCAATGTTGACCTAAATGACTAATGATGATAAATACAATCCACCTGTGTGTAATCAAGTCTCCGTATAAATGCACCTGCACTGTGATAGTCTCAGAGGTCCGTTAAAAGCGCAGAGAGCATCATGAAGAACAAGGAACACACCAGGCAGGTCCGAGATACTGTTGTGAAGAAGTTTAAAGCCGGATTTGGATACAAAAAGACTTCCCAAGCTTTAAACATCCCAAGGAGCACTGTGCAAGCGATAATATTGAAATGGAAGGAGTATCAGACCACTGCAAATCTACCAAGACCTGGCTGTCCCTCTAAACTTTCAGCTCATACAAGGAGAAGACTGATCAGAGATGCATCCAAGAGGCCCATGATCACTCTGGATGAACTGCAGAGATCTACAGCTGAGGTGGGAGACTCTGTCCATAGGACAACAATCAGTCGTATATTGCACAAATCTGGCCTTTATGGAAGAGTGGCAAGAAGAAAGCCATTTCTTAAAGATATCCATAAAAAGTGTTGTTTAAAGTTTGCCACAAGCCACCTGGGAGACACACCAAACATGTGGAAGAAGGTGCTCTGGTCAGACGAAACCAAAATTGAACTTTTTGGCAACAATGCAAAACGTTATGTTTGGTGTAAAAGCAACACACCATCCCCACTGTCAAACATGGTGGTGGCAGCATCATGGTTTGGGCCTGCTTTTCTTCAGCAGGGACAGGGAAGATGGTTAAAATTGATGGGAAGATGGATGGAGCCAAATACAGGACCATTCTGGAAGAAAACCTGATGGAGTCTGCAAAAGACCTGAGACTGGGACGGAGATTTGTCTTCCAACAAGACAATGATCCAAAACAGAAAGCAAAATCTACAATGGAATGGTTCAAAAATAAACATATCCAGGTGTTAGAATGGCCAAGTCAAAGTCCAGACCTGAATCCAATCGAGAATCTGCGGAAAGAACTGAAAACTGCTGTTCACAAATGCTCTCCATCCAACCTCACTGAGCTCGAGCTGTTTTGCAAGGAGGAATGGGAAAAAATTTCAGTCTCTCGATGTGCAAAACTGATAGAGACATAGCCCAAGCGACTTACAGCTGTAATCGCAGCAAAAGGTGGCGCTACAAAGTATTAACTTAAGGGGGCTGAATAATTTTGCACGCACAATTTTTCCGTTTTTGATTTGTTAAAAAAGTTTGAAATATCCTATAAATGTCGTACCACTTCATGATTGTGTCCCACTTGTTGTTGATTCTTCACAAAAAAATACAGTTTTATATCTTTATGTTTGAAGCCTGAAAGTGGGCAAAAGGTCGCAAAGTTCAAGGGGGCCGAATACTTTCGCAAGGCACTGTATCTTTCAAATATGCTGTGATGTTTAACGTAAAATTTCTATCTATCTAATCAAATAGAATCCACAGATTGCGAGTTGAAGATAAATACTTTTACTAACAGTATTAATATATTTGTCACGTTCTGACCTTTCCTTTATTTAGTCTTTGTGTTAGTTTGGTCAGGGTGTGAGTTGGGGTAGGTAGACTGTTCTTTTTTCTTTGTTGTATTTCTGTGTTCGGCCTGGTATGGTTCTCAATCAGAGGCAGCTGTCGATCGTTGTCTCTGATTGAGAATCATACTTAGGTAGCCTTTTTTCCCCATTTTAGTTAATGTTTTTCGTCACTGTACAGGACTGTTCGTTTGTCGTTTTTGTTGTTTTGTTCAGTGTTCAGTTGTTTTATTAAAATAATGGACACTTACCACGCTGCGCATTGGTCCTCCTCTCCTTCTCCCAACGACATTCGTTACAATATTAGTAATTGACTGACCCGGTCTCTCCAAACATCATAAACAGTACTATTTATAGGGTCAATTTTAGATCAATGCTAAGCATTTTCAGCCATAGTCACATCCTGACCTTAGAGAGATGTTTTATTTCTATATTTGGTTAGGTCAGGGTGTGATTTGGGTGGGCATTCTATGTTTTCTATTTCTTTGTTTTTGGCGGAGTGTGGTTCCCAATCAGAGGCAGCTGTCTATCGTTGTCTCTGATTGGGAATCATACTTAGGCAGCCTTTTTCCCACCTAATGTTGTGGGTAATTATGTATTTTCTGTGAGTGTTTGTGTGCGCCATGGTTGCGTCACGTTCGGTTTCTGGTTACCTGTTTTTTTGTGAAAGGTTTCACTTCAATTAACGATGTGGAATTACATGCACGCTGCGCCTTGGCTCATTTATGACAGGGAGTTTGAAGACAGAGAACGTGACAGCCATTCCTGAACCTAAGACCAGAAACAGGCTACCTGAGGGCAATACCAAAATAAATGGTCTATTGATTCTGTATCAAAATCTGCAGAGCTTCGATGATTTTATGTCCCAAATATTCAACATTTTGTTGGTAGCAAGAATGCTAAAAAATTATTTTAGCTGAAAACCTACGAACTCTTGAATCTTGTGTTGTTATTTATATCAAATCATACACCCAGTACCATGGAATCATTACATCAAAAATCTCTTCCAAACTATTGTGCAATCCGTATGGCACAGTTGTCAACATCCTGGTCCTCAAATGAAACTGGTATACTTTCCTATTTATGCTACTTTATTCCTCCGCCAGTTTTGATCCTTTATATTGGACAGACAGACCAGTTCCCTACCTCCTCCCGCTGCCACCTGCCTCCTTCATTTTTGGGGTAATGCTGTGATCAATTGGTTGTACTCTTGGATTAAGCAGACCTTCTCGTATAATTCTGATAACGCCATGAAGGACATAATTCTACCATTCCAATTTACAATATCATTCCAGAACAAAATGCCCTTTTCAAACATCTTTCCCATAAATACAGGTATTTTATCAACCATCACATTTGAGTTCAGCCATAATATTTGTTCTATCTTTTCATGGGGATGAAATTGAAATTGTAGCCAGCTCTGCAATGCTTGTTTGAAAAAGAGAGATACTTTGAAAAAATTATCATTTTCAATTAATCGAAAATGATACATGGCAATTTGCACAAAGGCAAAAAGGCCATTTTTAAATAATGGATAAGCTTTTCTTAGTAATCTACTTGAGAACCAATTAGGATTCTAGTAAAAATGTTGAATAGGTTAAGCTTTTAAAGAGAGGTTTAGTGCTATTTAATCATCTCAACCCACCCAATACATATTCATTATATAGATAGGCACACTTTATTTTGTCTGGGTTAGCTTCCCAGATATCGCAAAATATTTTTGGCTCATATGATTTGAAAAATGAATAATCAGGAGTAGGCAGCACCAAAAGTAAGTGAGTAAACTGAGATATGACTAAGGAGTTAATCAGGGCAATTTTTCAATAAATAGACAGGTATTTACCTCTCCATGGTTGCAGGATCTTGTCTATTTTTACATTTATAGTTTTCTCATGAAATGTATTATGGAGAGCTTATTTATATATTTTGTTATATGAATACCAAATATGTCTACTTCACCATCAGCCCATTTTATAGGTAAACTGCAGGGTAATGTAAAAGTTGTATTTTTTTAAAGATCCAATCCGTAATATTGTACACTTATCATAATTAGGTTTACGTCCAGAGAGTACAGAAAATATATCTAGATCTCAATTAGACATTGCAGGGATCTAACTTGCGGACTTAATATAAAACTTGAGTCATCGGCATACATGGACACCTTTGTTTTTAAGCCTTGGATTTCTAATCCTCTAATGTGGTTATTGGATCTGATTTTAATAGCCAGCATTTCGATGGCCAGAACGAATAGATATGGTGACAGCGGACACCCTTGTTTAACTCCTCTTGACAATTCAAAACTCTGAGAAGTAGCTGTGATTTACTATTTTACACCTGGGGTTTCTATACATTAGTTTTACCCATTTTATAAGGAGAATCACCTAAGTTGAAAAAATCCAGGTATTTATAAATAACATCCAGTCTTTATCAAATGCCTTTTCAAAATCCGCTATAAATACCAGGCCTGGCTTCTTAGGTGTTTAATGATGTTCTATTATTTATAGTAGTTGTGGTATATTATCTCCAATGTATCATCCATGTAAAAAACATTTTAACCCTTTTAATTCTGAGTGCTATGCATTTCGCTAGTATTTTTTGCATCACAACAATGAAGTGTAAGGGGCCTCCAGTTTTTTAGATAGACTGGGTCTTTATATTTGCCATATGGGTCCTTTTTTAATAATAGAGAAATCAGACCTTCCTGCTGAGTACCTGACAGATTACCATTTCTACAGGAGTAGTTAAAACAATCTAACAATGGAGCTTTTAGTATATCAAAATAGGCTTGATATACATCTACCGCTATGCCATCAAGCCCTGGGGTTTTTCCAGACTGAAAGTATTTAATAGCCTCAAAAAGTTATTCCTCTGTAATTTGGCACTCGCACTGATCTTTCTGTATATTTGTTAATTTTCCATTTTTTAAATATTATTTAGAAAGAATTCCTTACCGTAATCTTCCTTCAGTGGGAGAGGATGAGACGGAAAAGAGAACATCTGCTTAAAAAATGTAGCTTCCTCTTTTAAAATATAATTCGGAGAATCATAGATGACTCCATCTTTAATAACGAGTTTCTGCAAATTCTTTTTGTTAGCGTTCCAGTATTGGAGATTCATGTTCTCGGGCAAGAGCTCGGTGTGGATATTTGCACACCGTCTAGCGTCAAGGGAACTCGCTGTATCCCCCAAGTCTTCAGAGCCCTCAAAGTGTTCCTGCGGCATGGACAAGACAAGGACCTTGCCACTGACGAAGGCCAGTACTCTGTTGATCTGCAGCACATGGAGCAGATGGCCGTAGCATCAACAACAGCGGAAGGGCGAGCAAAGGTCAGTTTTACACAGGAAATGTAATACCACACTAGTTTTAAAAAATAGGTTCTAGACTCAAATGAACTTTCAGAATCAAGTCATTGACAGGTGACAGTTTATTTACTTACTACTTAACAGATAAAGCGGGAAATGTAGAATGCACTCTTTTGTGTGTTCTGCCATTTTCTCTCCGACATGTTTGAGGAGCTATCCGCACTTAGCCTCACCCTGCAAAGGAATGACCTGATCCTCCCCCAAGCCACATCAGAGTTGAGGAAGACAGTGACCAGACTGGAAGCGCTAAAGCTTAAGGCAAAGGCAGGAGGCATGCTGGAGAAGATCCAGACCACACTTTCTCAGCAGCATGGTGATGAGAGGAGATTCCAGGTGTGTTGGGATGAGAGCTTGTTAGGATGTAAGAGAAATCGATGATTAAGACAGATTCTCAGTGTGAGAATCAATGTATTCGTTGCCCAATAGAATGATTTAAGGATAAGGAGGGAAATGCAGTGGAAAATCCAGACCAGACATTTCATTGTGTGTTGGTGTGTGTGTGTCTCTGTGTTATTTATGTTAAAAAGAATAACACTGAAGGGGAATCTGAAAGGCGGCCATCAACATCGGTGTGAATGATCTCAAAGCCAGGTTTGGTGGTTTCCTGAAGGATGAGGGTGTCCAGACCCCAGTGGAATCTTTCAGAGTGCTAAACCCTGACACCTGGCCAGAAGACCAGGTCAGCCTTCTCACCTTTGGCGATGACGGTGTGGCAGACCTGATGAGGCATTTCAAGGAGCCTCTAGAGAGGTGAGAATTTATTTGACACTGCATTGCCATATGAGACAATGTTACGTTTGCATATTTGCAAACTCACTTTCTCTGTTCAATCCTGCAGATCGGGGTGCCACATGGCTGCAATCCAGGATGAGGGGCTGAAAATCCTGGTCAGCCACAATTTCAAGGACAAGTCCTACAGTGGCCTGTGGGAAACCATGTTGACAAAGGACCCCTCCGGGCACGATTACAAGGTAGGCTAACAGTCCTGAGTGGTTATGGTTGGTTTTGTTAAGTTAAATGGTAAGAGTTTATGAAATGAAATTGAAAGATATCATATTTTCCCTAGAACATACTGGAGTTGGTGCTGCCCATTACAGCCGCCCAGTGAGAGTGAGGCTTCTCTGCGCAGAACCGGATTAAGAATTCGACAAGAAGCTGCCTTGGGGTCTCAACAACCGAAGACCTCATGAGGATCAGCCTGGAGGGGCCTTCTGTCGAGGATTTCGATCCCACTCCTGCCGTGGACCGCTGACTGACCTCTAAGCGTGCCAGACGGCCAACATACAAAAGCAGCTGGACAACTGATATTCTTTGCGTCTAGTAGGCATGGGTCAATGTGTGATTTTGGTGGTATGTGCTGTTGCACAGATGTGTGTCCCTTAGTACACACACACACACACACACACACACGCAGTATACATATGTATGTAATAAATTGTTTGTTAATAAACTCTGTGTTACTTGAACATTTTTCACTGTGCTCCTAAATGTCTTTCTGTGTTCCTACATTTTTTCATTTAGGAGCGCATGTACACATGTAAAAGTCGGCGTAGAGCCCTGCCTGGTCCTAACAACATTATCACCACTAACAGTTACGACACATGGTTCCAAAAGGACTCTTCAGCTGTCCCTATAGGAAAACCCGTTTTGGTTACATGTAGAACCTTTTTGGGTTCCATGTAGAACCCTCTATAGAAAAGCTTTTCCATGGAACCCAAAAGGGTTCTACCTGCAACCAAAAAGGGTTTCTCAAAGGGTTGTCCTATGGGGACAGATAAAGAACCCTTTAAGGTTCTAGATAGCACCATTTCTTCCTAAGAGTGTGGAGCCGAGAGAACTGACCTGAAAACAAACAAAACACACACGCACACGAACGATGGGAATCAAAGGGAAGGGAATCAAATGTAGATTTCACTGTACCGCCGAACCACTGCATGACCTCAAATAGCACTAATCGCAGGGCCTCCCGAGTGGCGCAGTGGTCTAAAGGCACTGCATCGCAGTGCTAGCTGTGCCACTAGAGACAGTCACCAGGCGCATATTGTTTCCTCCGACACATTGGTGCGGCTGGCTTCCAGGTTGGATGGGCAAGTGCGGCTTGGTTGGGTTGTGTTTCGGAGGACGCATGGCTCTCGACCTTCGCCTCTCCCGAGTCGGTACGGGAGTTGCACCGACGAGACAAGATTGTAACTACTACCAAATGGATACCATGAAATAGGAAGAAAAAACGGCACCTGTAGAACGGCACTAAAAAAATGTCACCTTGCCATTGGATTTAGGTTACAAACTGGGTTAGAAAACGACTAAATTCCCTTACGTTGATTACTATTTGAAAATCCAATCAGTTTTCCACGTTATTTCAACGTCATCACATTGAATATTTTTGTTGAAATGACATGTAAACAACATTGATTCAACCGGTTTTTACCCAGTGGGCTAAGGTGTGTGTGTGTCACGCTGGATCGTGTTACAGTGCTTTCCCAGTCTTATGCTGAGATTACATTACTGCAACATCCTTGAACCACCACGATCCCTGGCTTTCTGCTTACACAAGCACTTCTCCCGACGAGAAATGAACAAGATTACCTATGCAAGGTGTGTGTGTGTGTTGTTTTTTGAGGGAGTGTGTGTGTGTGCGGGTGCATGCGTGCGTGTGTATAGGGGATGAGAGGTGGCTTGTTCTCTAGATTGGGGTTGTAATAGCTTGACGTAGGGCTCGAGACACAATGAGAAAACATGAGGAAATCCACTTAACCTATGACCCAGAGCGAGAGAAATGTAGAGAGAGAGAGAGAGAGTTGCACTGAGTATCATCATAGAAGCTAGCCCAGCATGAGCCTAGGCACAGCTCTCCTCTACTGTACGTCATATGTATGATGACTAAGCCCAGGCTATTTCCTACAGTCTGTCTATGGGGTATATATACACAGTATAACACTGTGTGACAAAGCTAGGCTAGCATTGGCTTTGATTGGACTGGGAATGCAGCCAGGCAGTGTGATGCAGTACAGTGATACAGGCAGAGGCTGCAGGATGTTGGGGCTATCAGATATAACATGGCTACAGTGCACTGAGCTGTGGGAGCAGCACAGTCATATTTCTTCTCTGATTTGGTGTTTGGTGGGTAATTGGTGTCTTGCTGTGAGAGCAGGCGACGGGTCTGTGAGCACGCTAGGGGGAGGGGAGGAGACACAATTCCCCTGGCAACTCTGCCAACCAACCACCACTGCCAGTGATATCCATCACCCCGTGGGCATGATTACCTGTACAAGCATCATACACCACTTGCAGTGCATCATCCTCAAACAAACACACACACCTGTAAGTTCAAGTACAAAAACACACACCTCCCAGAAGTGATGAGGAAGTGCTGCTTGATACAGCCTACACACACACACAGTGTAGGCCCTACACACTCACTGCCCCTGTAGCTGCTCAACTAAAAGACACATTTCAAAGGGAACTCCCCAAACTAACCTGACCTGTTCATTCCTTTCATACACATGGTAGCAAGTATTTATCTGATTTCTTTATTTCTGGCTTGGATGCCTGATTCTATTACTGCGACATAAGAGGAGATTGATTCCTCCCTTAAATAATTCCTCCCTTAAATAACTTGAGGCAGTAACTATAACCTACTCAGTCGGTACTAAAACTAGCCGGCTGTATGCACCATAGAGAATACATACAAGTCACTTCCCAGGGCAGTGATGTTGAGTCCAATTCTATTATTATGACATCAAACGGTGGTGAGAAAATAGAAGCAGGTCTATAGTTGGTAGTAATAACACCTTTTATTTTATCATTTGTATTATTATCGAATGCTTTTCGTTTGCAGCAAAACTCTCCAAGGACCATGTATAAGAGACCCCACTTTAAAACCCTCTCCTTGCGACGATGGTAACTACAATTCCATTACTGAAAGGTGGTGAGCCATTTCAAAGTGAATTAATAGATTCAAATATATTTCATTCGATTATACGGATTGCTTTTGATTGGTTCTGACTGGGGATAATAAGACCAATTGGAAAGGGTAAAATTGTGGGTAATTGAATTCCCTAGCTTCAGTAAAGACCTGGGCCCGAGCGCCTTTTAGATCATAATGAATCAGATTTCATGGAAAGGACCTGATCCTAGATAAGCACTGAGACGTTTTGAGAGTACAGGCCCAGCTCTCATCAAATAGCACTCCCATCTGGCTCTATGACGTCCGTTTGGAAAGACAAACACGCATTTGAGATATGGAGAAGAAATAGTGGTGATAAAAAAAATTTATAAGCAATTGTGCGTCTCCCCACGGACCTCCCGGTGGCGGCCGGCTGCGACAGAGCCTGGGCGCGAACCCAGAGTCTCTGGTGGCACAGCTAGCGCTGCGATACAGTGCCCTAGGCCACTGCGCCACCCGGGGAGCGAAGGATGCTGGCCCATGTTGACTCAAATTCTTCCCACAGTTGTGTCAAGTTGGCTGGATGTCCTTGGGTGGTCCTTGGGTGGTGGACCATTCTTGATACACAGAGGAAACTGTTAAGCATGAAAAACCCAGCAGCATTGCCGTTCTTGACACACTCAAACCGGTGCGCCTGGCACCTAACTACCATACCCTGTTTGAAGGCACTTAGGCACTTAAATGTTTTGTCTTGCCCATTCACCCTCAATGGCACATACAAAATACATGTCTCAATGGTCTCAAGGCTTAACAATCCTTATTTAACCTTTCTTCTGCACTTCATCTACACTGATTGAAGTGGATTTAACAAGTGACATCAATAAGGGATCATAGCTTTCACCTGGATTCACCCAACTGGTCAGTCTGTCACAGAAAGAGCAGGTGCTGCTAATGTTTTGTACACTCAGTGTACATAAACACAGTTTATTATGCGTTGTCCGCATGACAGAGATTAGTAAGAGAATAATAGATGTCGATGTTTATCAGTATTCTGAACAACAGGGGAGAATTACCTTAATAAGAGAAGAGGGTGATTCATTCTAGATGGATGTCATTTCCATTTACGTGCATAGGAAGCCCAAATGACTGTAACATGAGGAGAGAACCAGGTGTCTGAGCTCTAAGGGAGCTGGGATGGGAACGCAACCCCAGGCAGGCGCTTCTCGTCAGTTTACAGCAGCCCCGCAAGCAGCCTGGATCAATATCAGGGGAGCGTGTGCATTGATTATGTGTGTAAGTGATATGAGAGGGGGGTCGTTATACTGGGGGGTGAGGAGGTGGGCCGGGGGGAAGGTAATAGGAGTATAGTGGTGACCCTGATGAAGTGTGCTGCAGGTTAAAGAAGGATTTTTAAGGCTTGATACATGGATTATGTGTGTGCCATTCAGAGGGTGAATGGGCAAGACAAAAACATGTAAGTGCCTTTGAACAGGGTATGGTAGTAGGTGCAAAGTAGTGCTTCACTGACATCAAGTCCCATGATGTCAGTGACTGCCCATTACTGCTTACTAAAATATTTCCGTTGTGTATATTACATTTGTTTTATTTGATTTCATTCGAAGTTATCATCTCTAGAGAGCTGCTGCCTATACTGTCTGAAAAAATCACTATTTTGTAATTCTCGAAAGTAAATAAGGCATACTTTTATGACTGCTGAATACCAACTATCAATCACTTTTACCGTGTATTTTCAGCTAGAGATACCTGCGAAGCAACAGCTGCTGTCTATATCACCTCATGATGGTGCATTCTTCTCTTTTCCTTAACAGGCGTAAAATAAGCACAGACCGGACAGGTAGATGCGCAATGGATTGTGGTCATTGTAGTTAATTACCAGGTTTTATGTGCTAAACTATTTAGAATATTCACCTTTTGGAAACTACAACTCCCTACTACATTGCCAGTGGCAATTTTTAGCATGTAAATCTTGGTGGGGC
Source organism: Oncorhynchus kisutch (assembly GCF_002021735.2). Lineage (NCBI taxonomy): Eukaryota > Metazoa > Chordata > Actinopteri > Salmoniformes > Salmonidae > Oncorhynchus > Oncorhynchus kisutch. The sequence continues at coordinate 54,653,599 of NC_034176.2, forward strand.
AAATAAAAAAAATATGGGATGCAAGCCAGCAAAGCCACTACACAACACTAAACAATACATGAATTGCACTATAACGGTGCCCACAAACTGTTAGGGCCTACATAAAGATGTCCCAACAGCAGTCCCAACACCTTACCTCTGCTACAGTTCATTCAGCCTCATTTACATAGCTGATATGGCTAACTTGCTTAAACAAATGTGGTTTCTACTGACAATTTAGATGTACAAACTATGGCATAAGGGGACGACAAGCGGATTAAGACATTGAGCGGGAGGCGACGGACGTAGTCAATATAACTATTTGTTCAGCACTTTTGAAATGTACAGTGACAGAATTCAGAACACCGACCGTTCGTACATATAAACAGACAACGAAAGCTTTTACAATATTCGGTGATTACATTTTTCTAAAACAGGTTATAGGCAAACAAGCACACACCGGCCACAAAGATGTGTTTACAATACCGCATTGGTGAAAATAGACCAAATTATTAGGGCGAGGCACATGGGCTACTAACAGTTTACTACACTTAGTATTACTTTCTGAGCTACAGTATACATATCTCTCTGGCATCCCACATCATTTATGAAGCAGCATAAGGTATTTTTAGACTCATGTCGTGATGTTCTTGGACAGGAAAGCGGCGCGGCTGTCATTCATGGGCAAATTTTGTCATCAAAGAGAAAGATGCCGGATTTACAATTCCGAGTTGAATGACCGTTCAAAACGTATTCTCCCAGTCGTAGCTCATTATTCCCCGAGTTCCCAGTCGTAGCTCGTTATTCCCCGAGTTCCCAGTCGTAGCTCGTTATTCCCCGAGTTCCCAGTCGTAGCTCGTTATTCCCCGAGTTCCCAGTCGTAGCTCGTTATTCCCCGAGTTCCCAGTTGTCTTGAACTCACAGTTAGCCACTGATTCCTTCCAAAACCACTCATTGTTGAATTTGCGATTTCCAACTTGTTGTGTAATGTTTATGGGGTGGGACGGCAGGTAGCCTAGTGGCTAATTAGAGCATTGGACTAGTAACCGAAAGGTTGCAAGATCGAATCCCCGAGCTGACAAGGTAAAAATCTGTTGTTCTGCCCCTGAACAAGGCAGTTAACCCACTGTTCCTAGGCCGTCATTGAAAATAATATTTTGTTCTTAACTTACTTGCCTAGTTAAATAAAGGGGAAAAAATGTATCAAATGGCCGATGAGCACCAAGAAATGTTCTCTAATTTCTTTTCATATGACAAGGATTGAATAGGATCTGATTGTCGACTTGATTCATGGCGACAACTGCTAGCTAAGATTTTGAAAGTATGATGTTGACATGATCAGTCCAATCAAAGCTACTGTAGATATAATGTGATTTAATGTTATTCTGTGGCCAATGACCTAGAGCCTTCTTGGATGGGCACTTTGAATATAACTCCATGGCAGAACCCAAGGGGCTAACATTTTCGAGCTCTAACCTTAGAATTGGGGATGACGTACTGTCCCATGAATGACAGAAAACTGAGCCAATCATGACAGAAAACCGAGCCAATCAGGCGCAACGCACTGTATTTTCTGCTGGCTAGCCCTACCACCACAGAAAGCACTGAGCAAGGCTGAAACGCCTGCATTTTGGAGCCGCCTTACTCAAGAAAGCAAAAAAGAGACCATGTTTGTATGCGGCTTTATTAACTCAATTACATTTTTTTTCTTCATTGTTTGCAAACTGATATGTGATACATATTAATGCCAAAATAACAAGCAAAACAGGCAAGCACCCCCCAAAAAAATATATTTTTTTAACCTAAAAGTGTGGGGCTCAAAACAACAGGTTGCCACGGTACATCACACAGTTCAGGCTGGATCTGATTTATCTCTAGAGAAACTGTGCAATGTGCGCATTGAGCTCACGGGAAGAAAACTGAAAGAAATGGAATTCAAATAATTGAACCGACTTCGGTCAATTAGTTGTTTATAAACCGTAAAATAACTGACATTTTGGTTAATCGCTCAGCACTAGTGCCAGGCGCACTGGTTTGAGTGTGTCAAGAAATTCAACGCTGCCGGGCTTTTCATACTTAACAGTTTCCTGCGTGTATCAAGAATGGGCCAACACCCAAAGGACATCCAGCCTACTTGACACAACTGTGGGAAGCATTGGAGTCAACGTGGGCCATCATCCCTGTGAAATACTTTCAAGACCATGCCCCGACGAATTGAGGCTGTTCCGAGGGCCAATGGGGGTGCAACTCAATATTAGGAAGGTGTTCCTAATATTTTGAATACTCTTTTGTCTGTGATCATACACAAATGTAAGCCAGGTTTGAAATAATTATGTTTTAATAAAATACAGTTATATCTGTTTGGGCTTCTTGCAGTCAATTTGCAGTCTACAAATGATTTGTAATTATGTTCCAGCCCCCTGACCATCCGCTCAAGAAAAAACTAAATTGGCCCGCCAGTTGAATCTAAATGATGATCCCTACTCTACGTAACCCAACCCAGAGACCTGCTGCCTAGCCTGTCATCAGCTGCCATTCATCTGCATTGATTGTGACCTTGCTTCAGGCAGAGATACATGGAGAACATCTGTTTTATCATAACCCAATTACTCTCCATGGCTTTTAAAAGGGACAATTACAGCAGTACGGTGGGGAGCTAGCTGCCTCTCTCAGTGCAGCCCTGTGACTGGGATCAGTGGCATCAAAGTCCCATCAGAAACTCACACAGTGTCCCTTAGGGGCTTGGAAATGGATGGCTTGATCTCCTTTCTTACCACATTGGTAGCTCAATGGGAGCTGCACTCTATAGAGCATAAACTTTAGAGTATGTATTGCTGATGGAGGGTTGAGGAAGAGGGAAAAGTGAGGGGTGAATGGGTTAGGGGAGACGTGCCATGTGAAATACTGCAAGGCCTGGTGCCTAGCACATGTAGGAACTATAGTGTGCTGACCCCTGCAAACTATGAGATTTGGATTGGGATAAATCTTTGAAAGTGCTGACCCCCACATTCCCACCTGGAAGCCCCACACCTCTACATCTGAAATAATCCAAAGACCCCCCCCCCCTCCTCCCAACAAACACAAACCCCTGGCTGACCACCTTCAGCACATAGGTCATTGAGATGCAGAGCCATCATTGCATTCACTGAGTCTACCTGCTCACACCATGGCTATAGACGGAGGGGGGATTGGGTTGGAGTGGAGGTCGTGAGACAGGAAATCAGTGTCTGATTCATCACCTTGTTTTCAGGAGATCACATGGTGAGAAAGGCACAGGTGAAAATCCATGCAGGGAACAGCAGGTTATTTATTCACAGTGCTAAAAGTAGCGCTACATCCCTGGCCTGTAGATTATTATCCCTATACTGGAAATACTAAAATGTGTATTGAGATACAGGTTGTAAAAGGAGAGGGACTGATAGGCTTTGAATATACAGTCAGGGTTTCCTTTTTCTGAGCTAAAGCCTACTACTTGTTAATGTTATCGAATTGGGTAAGTCCCTCCAGCTCTATATGTGAGGATATCTGATAGCAAGCATGGGAATTGTGACGTTTATTGATCCATGACAAAGTCCGGTGGCCCTTAGGTTCTTTAACAGCAGTACAGACCGTTTGTGATCAACAGTGCGTGATGGACCCAAGTCATCAAAGGAAAGTGAAAACAGAAACAGTGGATTTATGAGTGAACTAGACCACACGATCAATGGTTGTAACCACCACAGAAAAATCCATACCTGTCCGGCAAAAAGAAAGCGAGCAACAACAACAAAAAGGAAAGAAAAAAGAAACACACCACCCTTCCCTGGGTGCCATCGCTCATTGTCACCATGCCGATTCCATTTCCTGCTGCCCCGGGCAAACCGGCGTCAGACAATTTTTCAGAAAGCACACATTTCATATGACAAAGGCCCCAGATTAATATGGAGCTCCTCTCCATGTTCCTCTCCTCACTCCTCCACCCCTCTTTGTCTTGAGCCCCTGTCTGGTGCCTGGGCGATTAGGATTTCCCTCCTAACGTGACGGATTTACAACGGGGGTGTCTGGTAGAGGTAGCCAGAGGTAGTGTGTGTGTGGCAGCGGGGAGGTGGGGGACAAGGGGAACCACCGGCTCCTCACTCCAGGGTGCGGATAAAAAAACAAAACCATTTTCATCCTTATCACTGTTGAAAATTCCTGGAGTGTAAAATTGAATTGCGGTTTTACCCAGGAAAAGATAAGAAGGACAGGAAATGGACTGGAATAGCTACTGAGCTATTCCACGGAAACGGAATAATGCTCTGACTCAGATTTTTCACTTTAGTGTATGCCAAACAAAAATAGTTGATTTCAAAGTTTAACAAACCATAAAACTATGAACAAGGACTACTTTGAATAGTAATTATTATAATAATTTTTTACATAGAAAATAAATAAAAATGCATTTACTGGAAGAACTATGCAAATGCAAAGTTTGGTAACAGAATTACGGTAAAATCTCCCTCAGTTTTTTTATGTGGCCACGTTTTCCAAAAACTCTTAAATATATGCTCCGAATTAAGACTCAAAGATGTCTGAAGAAAGAGTGGGGTGTCAGCTACAGTATGACATGACCCCTTAAGTTAGATATTATTGTTATTGAACTACAGTCGATGAAGTGGATTTACATCTGGTCGTGGAATTATGGTAACGGAATTACATCATGGGTCCCTGATCTGTACTATACAGATATTCATAATTATGGTTATGAATATCATCATCTTAATTGTAATGTATCCTGAGTAGGTACACAAAGGTAGAAATATGCAATGTTCTGATTTAGCATATTTGGGTATTATTCTACACACTGGCTATTATTTTAATGAGCTCCACCCCCAAACAAGACCACTTACTAAAACTGTTGTTACACTAAGGTTATTCTTTTATTTTGTTAGGATTATTTTGCTCTTACTGTAGTACTGTAGGCCACTCCCGAGCGCCTGAGTGGTGCAACGTTCTAAGACACTGCATAGCAGTGCAAGCTATGTTGCTACAGATGCTGGTTCAATACCCGTGCTGGCCTTGCCTGGGAGACCCATGAGGTTTTTGGTTTTTCTCCTTCTAAAAACAGAAATAAATCATTCTAAATAACAAACTGGCTTTATTTACAAATTAGTAAGAATGTCTCACCCCATGTTCAAGAACAGCCTTTTTCTTGCCTATTTTACGTTATTTGAAAACAAAAAATCTAAAATACTTTAAACAAAGTGATTATTATTATTAATTTAGAATTATATAAATGCCAGTTGGATATTCTCACAGATATATTATTAAACCTGTTATTAGCAGGACAATATACAGTGCCTTGCGAAAGTATTCGGCCCCCTTGAACTTTGCGACCTTTTGCCACATTTCAGGCTTCAAACATAAATATATAAAACTGTATTTTTTTGTGAAGAATCAACAACAAGTGGGACACAATCTTGAAGTGGAACGAAATTTTTGGGATATTTCAAACTTTAACAAATCAAAAACTGAAAAATTGGGCGTGCAAAATTATTCAGCCCCTTTACTTTCAGTGCAGCAAACTCTCTCCAGAAGTTCAGTGAGGATCTCTGAATGATCTAATGTTGACCTAAATGACTAATGATGATAAATACAATCCACCTGTGTGTAATCAAGTCTCCGTATAAATGCACCTGCACTGTGATAGTCTCAGAGGTCCGTTAAAAGCGCAGAGATCATCATGAAGAAAAAGGAACACACCAGTCAGGTCCGAGATACTGTTGTGAAGAAGTTTAAAGCCGGATTTGGATACAAAAAGATTTCCCAAGCTTTAAACATCCCAAGGAGCACTGTGCAAGCGATAATATTGAAATGGAAGGAGTATCAGACCACTGCAAATCTACCAAGACCTGGCCGTCCCTCTAAACTTTCAGCTCATACAAGGAGAAGACTGATCAGAGATGCAGCCAAGAGGCCCATGATCACTCTGGATGAACTGCAGAGATCTACACCTGAGGTGGGAGACTCTGTCCATAGGACAACAATCAGTCGTATATTGCACAAATCTGGCCTTTATGGAAGAGTGGCAAGAAGAAAGCCATTTCTTAAAGATATCCATAAAAAGTGTTGTTTAAAGTTTGCCAAAAGCCACCTGGGAGACACACCAAACATGTGGAAGAAGGTGCTCTGGTCAGATGAAACCAAAATTGAACTTTTTGGCAACAATGCAAAACGTTATGTTTGGCGTAAAAGCAACACAGCTCATCACCCTGAACACACCATGCCCACTGTCAAACATGGTGGTGGCAGCATCATGGTTTGGGCTTGCTTTTCTTCAGCAGGGACAGGGAAGATGGTTAAAATTGATGGGAAGATGGATGGAGCCAAATACAGGACCATTCTGGAAGAAATACTGATGGAGTCTGCAAAAGACCTGAGACTGGGACGGAGATTTGTCTTCCAACAAGACAATGATCCAAAACATAAAGCAAAATCTACAATGGAATGGTTCAGAAATAAACATATCCAGGTGTTAGAATGGCCAAGTCAAAGTCCAGACCTGAATCCAATCGAGAATCTGTGGAAAGAACTGAAAACTGCTGTTCACAAATGCTCTCCATCCAACCTCACTGAGCTCGAGCTGTTTTGCAAGGAGGAATGGGAAAAATGTTCAGTCTCTCGATGTGCAAAACTGATAGAGACATACCCCAAGCGACTTACAGCTGTAATCACAGCAAAAGGTGGCGCTACAAAGTATTAACTTAAGGGGGCTGAATAATTTTGCACGCCCAATTTTTCAGTTTTTGATTTGTTAAAAAAGTTTGAAATATCCAATAAATGTCGTTCCACTTCATGATTGTGTCCCACTTGTTGTTGATTCTTCACCAAAAAATACAGTTTTATATCTTTATGTTTGAAGCCTGAAATGTGGCAAAAGGTCGCTAAGTTCAAGGGGGCCGAATACTTTCGCAAGGCACTGTATATTGGTCATATTGGTCATGGCTCCGGAGTGGCGCACAATGGGACTGCCTTGCAGTTCTCTATCTGTATCCACTAAAAGTGTGCGAGGTTCAAGTCATGAGGGCAGGGGGCACGGGATGGGCCACAGAGCCATGCACAGAAGACCGATCTAGCCCATGGGGAAGGGAGGAGGAGGCCTGGAAACATTAGCAGGACAATATACCTTAACACCTCTCTGTTTTGATACTTTGTGGATGGGGGCTCCAGAGTGGATGGGGGCTACAGCAACACAAAATGCATTGCTACAGATGCAGGTTCGATACCCGTGCCGGCCGCGACTGGGAGACCCATGAGGTGGCTTTTGGTTTTAATTTTAATTACTGGTGGAGAGTCTCATCATGTTTTTCGATATTCTGTAGGCCTACCATAGGTGACATGATTCTCACTAGTGTTGAGTAATGTGCTGTTAAAAGTGTTGTAGGTCTTATTTATTTAAAGAGCATATTGAAGTTAGAAGCAATAGGACTTAAAGCAAAAGCCTACAACTATTTTTAGCACCATTTCGCGCTGCTCTGAGACAAGCATGGGGACTGGTCTTGATAAATCAATGAGATTTTTATTTTCACTTCATCTCCGTTTGGGCATTGGTTAGACTAGAATTAGAAAATTAGGGTGCAGAAATGTTATACTCTTAGTGTAACCTTTATTTAACCAGGCAAGTCAGTTAAGAACAAATTATTATCTACAAGGATAGACTACTCCTTCCTCCCCATCGGGGAATTGAACCCCAGTCTCCCGTGTGCCCTGCCCGCATGACAAGGGATTCTTTAGCTAAATAGCCCAGTACTCTACTCCCGACCGTCACGTTGTACAGCGACCAATTTTCCACTCCATCCTAATGGAAACACAAAGGGCTTTTCATTTTTCTTGGAATATAAACAACATAAAATTAATACAAATTAATTAAGCAAGCACCTGTCAAAGGTTTGGACACACCTACTCATTCCAGGGTTTTTCTTTATTTTTCTATTTTCTACATTGTAGAATAATAGTGAAGACATCACAACTATGAAATAACAAATATGGAATCAGTTAAGAACACATTTTTATTTATTTACAAGGACAGCCTACTCCTTCCTCCCCGTCGGGGAATTGAATCCCGGTCACCCGAGTGCCCACATTCTTTAGTACAGCCATTATTGAAGGCTATGAAATGCTTCTCAAAGATGCCCTCTGGTGGTCAAAGTAGCACTAACTAGTATTAACGGTATCAGTGGTTCACACTTAAATAACGAGCTGCACCGCAGTACCCTGCAACTTTTAAAGGAGGAACCACTGTAGTACAGCACAACATAGTAGAGTAGAGTTCAGTGCAGGAGAGTACAGTAAAGTATGGAGTAGCCTATAGCTAACTGTGCTAATTGAGGCCACATTTCGTGCTTTCTCCCTAACCCCATTCAAATAAAACAACAGCCTAAATGTTGGTTACTCGTTGAGCCTACTCCTTCGCATTTCACTAACTTTTAATAATTGTGTCATTTTGTTCCATCTTGCATTTCACTGGTGAACTCTCACTACACTTGCTACACATTGAGCCTCTTTGCCGTTTTGATTGGCCAACATGAACAGCAAGATACACGTGAAGGCAACCGGACGGCTAGTAGTCTTTTTTTATTGGGCGCACGTCATAAATATTTAATTGAAAAGTTTAAAAAATTAAAATATTAATCATTTGAAATGTCATGGTATATCCTTGTATGTAACAATGTCACATGGATTTGATTAAATGTAGAAAAATAATTTTCAGTGGTAAAATAGGCCTATACATTTTTGGAGTTTGCAAAATTGAATACACAATCAAGTATTCCAATACTAACCTCCGGTGAGATATTTGAATATTCAGCGCAAACTGGCTTCAACCAAATGCCTCACAAGTCCTCAACTGGCAGATTCATTAAATAGTACCCGCAAAACACCAGTCTCAACGTCAACAGTGAAGAGGTGACTGGCCTTCTAGGCAGAGTTGCAAAGAAAAAGCCATATCTCAGACTGGCCAATAAAAAGAAAAGATTAAGATGGGCAAAAGAACAGAGGAACTCTGCCTAGAAGGCCAGCATCCCTGAGTCGCCTCTTCACTGTTGACGTTGAGACTGGTGTTTTGCAGGTACTATTTAACGAAGCTGCCAGTTGAGGACTTGTGAGGCATCTGTTTCTCAAACTAGACACTAATGTACTTGTCCTCTTGCTCAGTTGTGCGCCGGGGCCTCCCACTCCTCTTTCTATTCTGGTTAGGGCCAGTTTGCACTGTTCTTGGCAATTTCGCACATGGAATAGCCTTCATTTCTCAGAACAAGAATAGACTGGCGAGTTTCAGAAAAAAGTTATTTATTTGTTTCTGGCCATTTTGAGCCTGTAATCGAACCCACAAATGCTGATGCTCCAGATACTCAACTAGTCTAAAGAAGGACAGTTTTATTGCTTCTTTAAATCAGCACAACAGTTCAGCTGTGCAAACATAATTGGAAAAGGGTTTTCTAATGATCCATTTTAAAATGATAAACTTGGATTAGCTAACACAACATGCCATTGGAACACAGGAGTGATGGTTGCTGATATACACTGTATTTCTGATCAATTTGATGTTATTTCAAACACAAGGACATTTATAAGTGACCCCAAAGTTATGAACAGTAGAGTGTACTTTACTGTTCTCTGTGTTGCACTGTACTCTACTGTGCTGTAATGTCCAAACATGTGAAACATAGACTATGATTGGTTCAGATTTGGTCTGGATCAGAGTTCACTAGAATAACAAATGGCAAGTGTGTAGAATAATCCCAAAAATGCAACAGAAAAAAGGATATTGCATATTTCTACCTTTGTGTACCTATTCAGGATACATCAGCAATAAGAGAATGGTATTAGTTTCCATAATTATGCATTTCTGTATAGTACAAATCAGGAACCCATGATGTAATTCCGTTACTGTAATTCCATTACCGGATGTAAATCTACCTCACCTACTGTAGTTAATTCAGCACATTTGTATTTTATTTTTACTCATAGCTGACATCCCATTATTTCTGCAGATATCTTTGAATCTGCCTACCGAGTGGCGCAATGGTCTAAGGCTAGCTGTGCCACGAGAGATCCTGGTTCGTGTGCAGGCTCTGTCGCAGCCGGCCGCGACCGGGAGACCCATGGGGCGGCGCACAATTGTCTCAGAGTCGTCCGGGTTAGGGGAGGGTTTGGCCGGCAGGGATGTTCTTGTCCCATCACGCACCAGCGACTCCTGTGGCGGGCCGGGCGCAGTGCAGGCTGACACGGTCACCAGGTGTACAGTGTTCCTCCGACACATTGGTGTCTCTGGGTTAAGCGGGCATTGTGTCAAGAAGCAGTGCGGCTTGGCTGGGTTATGTTTCGGAGGACACATGGCTCTCAACCTTTGCCTCTCCAAAGTCCATATGGGAACTGCAGTGATGGGACAAGACTGTAACTACCAATTGGATACCACGAAAAAGAGGGATTCAAAAATATATCTTTGAATCTTAATTTGAAGCAGCAAGTTAACAGAAAACATGGTTGCATAATTTTCTTTTTAAAACTACCAGACTTTACATCTACACAGTTCTTCCAATAAACGTTTCTTTATGAAACGTGTTGTGTAAATTGTTCAAAGAAGTCCTTGTGCTTAGAGTTGTACGGTTTGAAAACAATAGTTTTTGTTTGGCATAATTCTAAAGTAAGTCCGTTATCGTGGAATTGCCCCCTACTATAGGCTACGACTCCTTCTCTCAGACACGCATACGCTGGGGTGCACATACACGTGGTGCATGCAAACACACACACACACAATGAAGACAAATGATAACAGGCCCTCTATCTCTGCAGAACAAAGGGCAAAGTTTTGCAGGCAGTGGGGTAGGCCTATAATGGGTGGAGATGAGAATCTGGCGTGGTGCGTTTACCAGCCGCGTTGAGTTAAAGTGTGTTCACACTCCACTAGTAACAAACGACTGACAGAAAGGCCATTTGTCATTCCAGTCGGATTATTATTCAATGTTTTATTTATTTACATAATTAATTTATTGACTTATTCAAACCCCCTCGGTTACAGCCCAAGGCTATCCTTACAGATGCTAGGCATTCTTCATTTCTCTGTAAGTTTGGAACTCAAAGGAATAGTAAATAATAAACATTTCTAGAGGCAAAATGTTATGGAACAAGTTCTCTCTCACATACAGATAAGACACCTTGAGCCCAATTAGACTTGGTGAGCATCTGTAGAAAAACCAAGACAACGTTCCTCGGATTTTCAGTGTGTTCCTTCTCTATTAGAGTCCTGTGATGTGAGAATAGATCTGGTTTACGACTCTCAGTGCCCTCTTAGCCACCTGCTGTTGCTGCTTTCTCTGTGACTCAGAGGTGAAGAGGTGTAAGAAACAGAATTTCAGCACACTTGAGGATCATCTCAGAAAATAGCTCAATTCTAGGGCCATTTTGAGCAGTTACAGAAACAGTTGTGAGAGAGGTCTAAGGCACTGCTTCTCACTGCTGGATGTGTCACTACAGAAACCCTGGTTCAAATCCAGGCTGTATCACAACAGGCAAGTCAGTTAAGAACAAATTCTTATTTACAATGACGGCCTAACCCGGACGACGCTGGGCCAATTGTGCTCCGCCCTATGGTACTCCCACTCACGGCCAGATGCGATACAGACTGAATTGAGGCTGCCCTGGCGTCAAAAAAAAGGGGGGGGGGGGTCCCAATGAAGGAGTTCCTAATGTTTGGTATATTCAGTGTATATTTCAGCCAAGACGTGCTTTTAAATGAATAGCCGTCGGCTTTCAGCCAAGACGCGTTTACGCTAGTAGCAATGCTCTCCCCCACACCCGCTACTCTTGCCACCACGGCTGAAAAGAAATCTGAGGGGAAACACTGGTGTGTGTATTTAATAGAAGGAGAGAGAAATAGCGGGAGAGAGAGAAAGAACGTGTTGGTGTGCGTCCATACATGCATGTGTTTGTAGACAGTGTATTAGGACACAACATAGGTTGGTGAGGAAATCCCATCCCTTTACAACAGAACAAGGCTACAGCACCTGTTCATCCCCAGACCACCTCCTCTGATCCATTCTGAACACTCACTCCCAGACAGGAATAAGGACCTGGTGCGAGTCAGACAGCCTGGTCCTCACACATCCCTCATACACCCTGCTGAGTGTGTTACACACAACAGCAGTGTGGGTTTTAGCCATCCAGGCTAGCAGTGGAAACGATTGGAAAGATGGTCTGTGGTGCTATGGTTGGTTAGTAGAAAAGCCAAAACTATAATATACTACTCCACCATATTAACAGTTGGGCTATTCCACAGTAAACACAATTGCAGTGAAGGAAACACTTAAAATACAGTGCGTTCATGAAAATATTCAGACCCCACATTTTGTTATGTTACAGCTTTTCTCTGAAATAAAATAGTTGTTTTTCTGCATTGTCTTGGCTGTGTGTTTAGGGTTGTTGTCCTGATGGAAGGTGAACCTTTGCCCCAGTCTGAGGTCCTGAGCAGTCTGGAGCAGGTTTTCATCAAGGATCTCTCTGTACTTTTCTTCATTCATCTTTCCCTCGATCTTGACTAGTCTCTCAGTCCCTTCCGCTGAAAAACATCCCCACAGCATGATGCTGCCACCCCCATGCTTCGCCGTAGGGATGGTGCCAGGTTTCCTCGAGACGTGATGCTTGACATTCAGGCCAAAGAGTTCAATCTTGGTTTCATCCAGAGACATCCAGAGAATCTTGCTCCTCATGGTCTGAGAGTCTTTAGGTGCCTTTTGGCAAACTCCAAGTGGGCTGTCATGTACCTTTTATCTCCACAGAGGAACTCTGGAGATCTGTCAGAGTGACCATTTTTTTATACATTTGCAAACATTTCCAAAAACCTGTTTTCGCTTTGTCATTATGGATTATTGTGTGTATATTGATGAGACATTTTGTTTTTTTAAATACATTTTAGAATAAGGCTGTGACGTAACAAAATGTGGAAAAAGTCAAGGGTCCAGAATACTTTCCGAATGCACTGTATATGCCAAACAAAAACCAATGATTTCAAAGTTTAACAAACCACACAACTATATGCACAAGCACTACTTTTAATAATGTTCACTGAACATTTTACAAAAATACATATTTACTGGAATAACTGTGCAAATGCAAAGTTTGGTTAACAGAATTTCAGTACAATCTCCCCCCGTTTGTTTGTGTGACCACGTTTTCCAAATATTTGCTCTGAAATAAGATTCAATGATGTCCACAGAAAAAAAGGGGATTACCTATGTGACATGATAGCTTGCCTTAAAAAAAAAAGATTTTGGTTATTGAATTACAGTAAGTGAAATGAATTAACACCCAGGAACAGAATTGCAGTAACAGAGTTTCATTATGGGGCCCTGATCTGTACTAAACAAAAATGCATAATATAGATTTTAATGTCATTCACATCATGGTGATGAATCCTATAGGTATACAAAAGGTAGAAATATGCAATATCCTCCTTATTCTACATACTGGCTATTATTTTAATGAGTTACGCATCTGCCACCGAACCAAAAAAAATCTGTCAATTGAAATATAATCAAAAAGGTCCTAATCTATGGATTTCATATGACTGGGCAACTGCGCAGCCATGGGTGGGCCTGCGAGGGCAGAGGCCCACCCACTTGGAAGCCAGGCCCAGCCACCGGGGAGCCAGGCCCAGCCATTGGGGAGCCAGGCCCAGCCAATCAGAATAAATTTTTCCCCACAAAATGGCTTTATTACAGACAGAAATACTTCTCAGTTTTATCAGCTGTCCGGGTGGCTGGTCTCATACGATCTCGCAGGTGAAGAAGCCGGATGTGGAGGTCCTGGTCTGGCATGGTTACACGTGGTCTCGCGGTTGTGCGGTAGGTTGGACGTACTGCCAAATGCTCTAAAATGTCGCTGGAGGTGGCTTATGATAGAGCAATGAACATTCAATTCCCTGGCAACAGCTCTGATGGACATTCCTGCAGTCAGCATGCAAATTGCACACTCCCTCAAAACTTGAGACATATGTGGCATCGTGTTGTGTGACAAAACTGCACATTTTAGAGTGGCCTTTTATTGTCCCCAGCACAAGATGCACCTGTTTAATTCAGCTTCTTGATATGCCACATCTGTCAGGTTGATGGATTATGTTGGCAAAGGAGAAATGCTCAATAACAAGGATGTAAACAAAATTGTGCACAAAAATTTGAGAGAAATAAGCTTTTTGTACATATGGAATATTTCTGGGATCTTTTATTTCAGCTGACATGGGACCAACACTTCACATGTTGCGTTTATATTTTTGTTCCGTGTAGTTGCCAGGGGTCTTCACTTCATCATTTTCCATTTTGTAGAATGGAAAATGGTTGAACAAATGTACAGTACCAGTCAAAAGCTTGGAAACACATTTCAGAGTTTTCCTTTATTTTTACCATTTTCTACATTGTACAATATTTTACGCTTGGAAGGCATCAGATGAGAAGCTTGTTGCAGTCTGAATTGTTTTAGTTCAAATTTGAAACTGTTGGAGACTGAGGGGACTTGTAACATCAAGGTAGTTAACAAAATAACTTGGCTGACGCTAGCTAGTTCATATTTTTTATTTACAGTACCAGTCAAATGTTTGGACACACCTACTCATTCAAGGGCTTTTCTTTATTTGTATTATTTTCTACATTGTATAATAATAGTGAAGACATAACTATGAAATAACACATATGGAATCATGAAGTAACCAAAAGTGTTAAACGAATAAAAAAAAAATGATATCACAGATTCTTCAAAGTAGCCACCCATTGCCTTGATGACAGCTTTGCACACACTTGGCATTCTCTCAACCAGCTCATTCACCTGGAGTGCCTTTTAAGAAGGTACACCTGTTAATTGAAAGTTCATTTGTGGAATTTCTTTCCTTCTTAATGCGTTTGAACAAATCAGGTGTGTTGTGACATGGTAAGGGTGGTATACAGAATATAGCCCTATTTGGTTAAAAAAAAACAAGTCCATATTATGGCAGCTCAACTAAGCAAAGAGAAACAACAGTCCATCGTTACTTTAAGACATGAAGGTCAGTTAATCTGGAAAATGTCAAGACCTTTGAAAGTTTCTTCAAGTGCAGTCGCAAAAACCATCAAGCTCTATGATGAAACTGGCTATCATGAGGACAGCCAAATATATTTTGATTTGTTTAAAACTTTTTTGGTTACTACATGATTCCATACGTGTTATTTCATAGTTTTGATGTCTTCACTATTATTCTACAATGTAGAAAATAGTACAAATAAAATCAAACCTTGAATGAGTATGTGTGTAGGTGTGTCCACATTTTTGACTGGTACTGTATATATGCCTTAATTTCTCAAAAATAGAAACTCTTAGCTTTCATTTTACACTCAATTTGACATCCTTCTATGAACCTTCATGTTGTTGGTCATGGGTCATTTTACATGGAAATTACCAATTACTATTATGCCGTATTTTAATCACAAATGTCATTTGACCACTACTGAACCATTGACTCATCGCTACTGAGCTTTACTGCATTGTGTAAGAGGGTGGTTGAGGAAGACTGGGTACAGTGAACAAACACACACTGGTCTTCTGGAAGGGACCATTGACCCTTCACAGGAACTCAGGAAGTGAAGGAAGGTCATCTGAGCTGTCCTTTCTGTGACAGAGCATGCCAAAATGGATGTGTGAGGAGAGGGGATAGGTTGATGAGGCCAACCAGACAATCCCCTGGTCCAGGACCAAGAGCATCCCACCAGCCCCTGCCACCTGTCCTTCACCCTCCCTCCGGGATGTGGAGTGGGGGCCTGACAGATGGTGCTGAGGGGCCAACCGGCACCAGAGTCCTGACTGGTGCTTCCCCGATCACCAATCCCCAGCTCCAGTCCCGAACCCACTTCCACCCCCCTCCCCTACCTAAACCCCTAAGCCCCAGAGTTTGTCAGTGCCGCCTGGCTGGTCAAACACAGTCCCTCCCCAAAATGGCTCCCCTGTTTCCTTTCCTCTTTGCTTGGTGCATCAGCAGCTGTCTGGTCTGTTAGCAAATGTTGCTAGCTTAGTGCTAGCGACCTGAAAAGACCTCTGCTCATAGTTATCTCTAAAGGATTTCTATGCCACTGTCGCTGGTCCGTCTTTGTAATTAAATACTCAGATGGGAAAGGTTTTTGTGGCTATACGGTAGCTGTTTCTGCAATGGTCAAGAGAAGAGGAAGGAAGAGCTTATTCTCAAAAAATCTGGTTCCATTTGAGTGAAACGTCAATGACCATTTCCCCCAATGGAGGACACCTCAGCTAAGAGGTAAAGCTTATTGATGATATCCAACCCAGTTATGCAATCTCCTCACTTATTTGCACTGCAGGATCTGCACAGGGGGATGGTAGATAATGAATGGGTGGATAATGGCTACGGTAGGCTCTAAATAAATCACACAAGGCTGGCCGTTTGTCATCATGCCATTCTGCCTCCCTGATATTAACATTCAATTAGTTTCAGATAGTAGCAGCCGAGCTCTGTTGACACTCACTCAATCAAAGCCTGTCAGCGACAATTCACAGCCCTCTCAACTCGCTATATCTGGGCTACAAACCAACAAGCCAAGATTACAGCTATGTAGTAGTGTGCTGTACATGAACGTGAAGGGGACCAATCGAGGAAGTGATTACTCGGCCTAATGGATTTCTCAACCTGCGGGTCGAAATGCAGCGTCAAAGGAACATTTCATCAGTTTGCTCGGAGAGTCGAGAAAGACAGCTCATCATTCAAATCTGATCATATGCACACCGCAAATGATCACTCAGAGGGGAATATGGCCTAAGAGGTGAAGCATATTTCACTGGCGGCGATACCTCACCTGGGTGCTGAATGACAGAGAGGCTGTTTGCTAGCTGTTGTTAGCTACAGTATGTGAATGATAATAAGCAACATTGGCTGTCTGCAGTGAGAAAGGGAAAGCGAGATACCTAGTCAGCTGTACAACTGAATGCATTCAACTGAAATGTGTCTTCCGCATTTAACCCAACCCCTCTGAATCAGAGAGATGCGGTGGGCTGCCATAATCGACGTCTAACGTCTTCGGTGCCCGGAGAACAGTGGGTTAACTGCCTTACTCAGTGGTAGTTAGCACAGATGTTGGAGGCTGTATGAACAGGTTGGCGAACCCGGGGAGAAAGTGACCCCAGTGACCTCGGCCATATGGCCAGAACGAGCCACTGTTTCAGCAATGAGAATATACAGTCATGAGATATTAAGTGATGCAATCCTTACTTTTTTTTCACCTGTATTTAACCAGGTAGGCCAGTTGAAAACAAGTTCTCATTTACAACTGCGACCTGGCCAAGATAAAGCAAAGCAGTGCGACACAGGCAACAACACAGGGTTACACATGGAATAAACAGACGTACAATCAGTAACACAGAAAAATCGATTTACAGTGTGTGCAAATGAGGTAAGATTAGGGAGGTAAGGCAATAAATAGTCATTACAATTCAGCAATTAACACTGGAGTGATAGATGTGCAGAAGATGAATGTGCAAGTAAAGATACTGGGGTGCAAAGGAGCAAAAAAATAAAAATAACAATATGGGGATGAGGTAGTTGGATGGGCTATTTACAGATGAGCTATGTACAGGTGCAATGATCTGTGAGCTGCTCTGACAGCTGATGCTTAAAGCTAGTGAGGGAGACAGTCTCCAGCTTCAGTGATTTTTGCAATTCATTCGAGTCATTGGCAGCAGAGAATTGGAAGGAAAGGCGGCCAATGGAGGAATTGGTTTTGGAGGTGACCAGTGAAATACACCTGCTGGAGCGCGTGCTACGGGTGGGTGCTGCTATAGTGACCAGTGAGCTGAGATAAGACGGGGCTTTACATAGCAAAAACTTAGATGACCTGGAGCCAGTGGGTTTGGCAACAAATATGAAGCGAGGGCCAGCCAACAAGAGCATACAGGTCGCAGTGGTGGGTAGTATATGGGGCTTTGGTGACAAAACGGATAGCACTGTGATAGACTGCATCCAATTTGCTGAGTAGAGTGTTGGAGGCTATTTTGTAAATGACGTAGCCGAAGTCAAGGATCGGTAGGATAGTCCGTTTTACGAGGGTATGTTTGGCAGCATGAGCGAAGGATGCTTTGTTGCAAAATAGGAAGGAAATTCTAGATTTAACTTTGGATAGGAGCTGCTTAATGTGAGTCTGGAAGGAGAGTTTACAGTCTAACCAGACAACTAGGTATTTGTAGTTGTCCACATATTCTAAGTCAGAACCGTCCAGAGTCTGGACGGGCGGACAGGTGCGGGCAGCGATCGGTTGAATAGCATGCATTTAGTTTTACTATCATTTAAGAGCAGTTGGAGGCCACGGAAGGAGAGTTGTATGGCATTGAAGCTCGTCTGGAGCTTAGTTAACAAAAAAGGGCCAGAAGTATACAGAATGGTGTCGTCTGCGTAGAGGTGGATCAGAGACTCACCAGCAGCAAGAACGACATCATTGATATATACAGAGAAAAGAGTCGGCCCGAGAATTGAACCCTGTGATACCCCCATAGAGACTGCCAGAGGTCCGGACCACAGGCTCTCCGATTTGACACACTGAACTCTGTCTGAGAAGTAGTTTGTGAACCAGGCGAGGCAGTCATTTGAGAAACCAAGGCTGTTGAGTCTGCCGATAAGAATGTGGTGATTGACAGAGTATTAAGCCTTGGCCAGGTCGATGAATACGGCTGCACAGTATTGTCTTTTGTCGATGGCAGTTATGATATCGTTTAGGACCTTGAGTGTGGCTGAGGGGCACCCATGACCAGCTCGGAAACCAGATTGCATAGCGGAGAAGGTACGGTGGGATTCGAAATGGTCGGTGATCTGTTTATTAACTTGGCTTTCGAAGACCTTAGAAAGGCAGGGTAGGATAGATATAGGTCTGTAACAGTTTGGGTCTAGAGTGTCTCCCCCTTTGAAGAGGGGGATGACCTCAGTAGCTTTCCAATCTTTGGGGATCTCAGACGATACGAAAGAGAGGTTGAACAGGCTAGTAATAGGGGTTGCAAAAATTGTGGTGGATAATTTTAGAAAGAGAGGGTCCAGATTGTCTAGCCCAGCTGATTTGTAGGGATCCAGATTTTGCAACTCTTTTAGAACATTAGCTATCTGGATTTGGGTGGAGAAATGGGGAGGCTTGGGCAAGTTGCTGTAAGGCATAATCTATGGTAGGATGTGAATACAGTGGAGGTAAACCTAGGCATTGAGTGACGATGAGAGAGGTTTTGTCACTAGAGACACCAATTAAACCAGGTGAGGTCACCGCATGTGTGGGAGGTGGAACAAAGGGTGAGGGAGACAGGCATATTGAGCAGGGCTGGAGGCTCTGCAGTGAAATAAGATAATAATCACTAACCAAAACAGCAATGGACAAGACATATTGACATTAGGGAGAGGCATGCGTAGCCAAGTGATCATAGGGACCAGTGAGTAGCTAGGCGAGCTATGCCTATAGCTTACAATAGCATACTACACACTGGTAAAGCAAAGGGTACAGTGATCAAACACACACTGGTCTTCTGGAAGGGACCATTGAACCTTCACAGGAACTCAGGAAGTGAAGGAAGGTCATCTGAGCTGTCCTTTCTGTGACAGAGCAGATCCTTTCAAAGATCCAAAGACTAGATCGTATTGCCTTGTGTCCGTTGTTACATACTGGCCCGATTATTTATTACAGGATCACTTAAAGCACTGTTATAGATAGGCATGTTTTCCAATTACCATGCATAACTATTTGGTTGTTCATATGAATGCCTGTGTGCTCTCTAAATGCATCTCAACATTAAGAGCCCAAGAGGCTCTTTAAAAGACCATCTAATAGGAGAATAAACATAAACATGTATGATGTAGGCTTCCCCTCCCATCTTGTCCATCCCCACATCTTAACTCATTAGGCTGCTATTACCCTTAACAATAGACCATACAGAAGCACATACGATCACAACAAACACGTCTCATTATCCTGGAAGAGAACACACACTAAACCAGTCTCAAAACACGTTTAATGAGCAGCACAATCTAGCCTACAGAGCAGAGTAGATGCATTAGCAAACAAAACCAAAGGGTTTGATTGGGCAATTAGGCTGTGTCTGAATACCCATACTTGCGTTCTAAATAGTAGGCTTTTTTTGGTGAGCAAAAATAGAAAATTAGCCTAGAAACCATGTCAGGATTTTGTGTGTTCATTCAAAAAGCTAGCCTGTATTCTGCTCTCAGATGTCAGGGCTGCAATAGGGAAAGCCAGCCTAAACTTCAGCTGTGGAAACTCTCAAAGCAAATATATTATTTAGCTTCCCTCTGTGATGTGAATAAAGCAACAACAACAACAAAAATCACCCTTGTAGAGCAAGATCGTTTACACTTTACAGTAGGATCAAAATGACATTTTATTACGTTGACACCTGGATTTGTTTAATAGGGGTGTTTGGCTTCCCATGCTCCTCCATCAAAATGTCTCACTCTAAAGTGCTACCAATATGAAACCATTATACTGTGTCTTGGTTTGCACTATCAGTGAACTAAAGTCAACACCTCAACATCATATGCTCTTTTTTCCCCTCGGCATAACGCTGATCCTATAAATCAAACAACTTCCACAGAAACCCTGTGTGAGGGCAGAATGTAAATCAAGAGAGACTTTTTTTTAATAACCTTGAAGAAACGGGTTTGTAGAGCTCTCCCGAGAACTCCATGTGAGGCACAGAGGTAGACATGTTAGGAAATGCCAACGTATACTTCGAACCTCGTTAGTCAAAGATCAGCAAACAGTTCCTTCGACTGCTCTGGCAGTTCTCCAATAAATCCACCAGCCGAGTGCCTTGTTCAAACACTGAGCTCTCGCAGGCGTTTGAACTTGATTTTCAGACCTGAAATCACTCTGACTCAGACTCAATTCACAGGGGCTAAAAGTACACTGAAAAGACCAGTGTGCACGACGCTGAAGTTGAATCTGTGATGACGCGGCTCGACACGGTTGAGCTCTCTGCAGTAGCTGAGTATAGCAGGAAAGGCAGACTGGCACCATCCATGCTACTCTGAATAACTTTTAGAAGTCAAAGGGGGCTAAACAAACAAATGGTGTGTTCCTTAAGTCCCATACCTTTCAAGGCCAAGCATAACATGAATATTACATTTAAATCAGACTCTTGCCATGTTGAGGACACACTTAAATCACACAACCCACACGGATGCGCATGGGCACCCAAACACACACTCATTCGGCACACTTTACCACGGTCTAGGAAAACAAAAATGTCTTCCCTATATCTAGACTACATCTTTGTTTTTCATTACTATATCCCAAGGACTCCCCCCCCTAATTCAATGAATGCCAACGCACCACATTCCCAACGATCACCCCACAGGATCTCTTTGAGCATTGCTTCAGTTGATTAGATCAACGCACTCCCAGTCCTTTCTCATGTAATACTCCGCTTTGCCATGTATCCAATGATTGCCACTCAATGAACATTAATATTCGGAGGGGTGAGACACATACGTCGAGGCAGAATCTACAAAGTGAACAGAATCCAATTACCTCAACCAGGGGGTAAGTATCTGGTTGTGGATCTGGAGCTCACACAGCCCAGGTAATTGGAGGGACACTGAGGCGTGCTACACAGGAACCTGAAATAATTACTCAACAATGGGATCCCACCGCTCACATCCCTACCTTGGTGCTTTAAATGTATTCAAGACCGTCAATGTCCATGAACCATCTGGCTCTATCTAGCAGGCTCCCAGTCCAGCTAGCCTCCCCGGAGATACCAAAAAGTCTCCTCTCATGGCCGTCTCATCTTGGATTGATGATATTGCCAAGTTGGTGGCTGAGACAGGGATAGAGGAAGTATCAGTTTTACAGACAACACATGACACATGTCGATACCACATCAGGCATTCAGGAGACAAAAACACCTATTATGAGCAGAATCACAGGAAATAGTGGTGTGGAGGCTGTGCTTTGGCAAAGTGTGTGGGGTTGTATCCTGCCTGGTTGGCCCTGTCCCGGGGGTATCGTCAGACGTGGCCACAGGGTCTCCCAACCCCTCCTGTCTCAGCCTCCAGTATTTCTGCTGCAATAGTTTGTGTGTCGGGGGCTAGGGTCAGTCTGTTATATCTGGAGTATTTCTCCTGTCTAATACTGTGTCCTGTGTGAATTTAACCTCCACGGGATCAGTGTCCCTATACCAGGACGGTTGAGCTAACGTGCCCTAATGCAATTAGCATGATGGTGTAAGTAACAAGAACATTTCCCAGGACATAGACATGTATTATATGGGCAGAAAGCTTAAATTCTTGTTAATCTAACTGCACTGTCCAATTTACTGTAGCTATTACAGTGAAAAAACACCATGCTATTGTTTGAGGAGTGCACAACAACAACTTATCATGGCAAATGGTTTGATACATTCACCTCTGAAGGTAAATAATGTGCTTACATTCGGTAATCTTGCTCTGATTTGTCATCCTGAGGGTCCCAGAGATAAAAATGTAGCATAGTTTCGTTTCAAATGTAGGGAACTGGCCATCTAGATGTGTGAAAGTTAGTGTATAAGCTAATGATCCATCATGTATGACATTCCTGGGAGTGTGTAAACTTACAATGTTGTATTACCATATAATGTTTGTATGTTCTCTATAGTTATGTACTTGAAAATGTATCAATTGACCAATTCGGCACATTTGGGCAGACTTGATACAAAATATTGTCCAGTATTGCAATGCTTCACTGGACCAATCTGAAACTTTGCACACACACTCTAAATTGTGCCTAAACTACAATATTATACGATGGCCTTTCCCTTGCATTTCAAGGGAAAGGTGATAGAACAAAAAAAATGTGAAAATGCATGTTTTTTTGTTTGTATTATCTTTTACCAGGTCTAATGCGTCATATTCTCCTACATTAATTTCACATTTCCACAAACTTCAAAAAGTGTTTCCTTTCAAATGGTATCAAGAATATGCATATCCTTGCTTCAGGTCCTGAGCTACAGGCAATTAGATTTGGGAATGTCATTTTAGGCAAAAATTGAAAAAGGGTCAGATCCTTAAGAGGCTTTAGAGTTGCTCCCTCTAATTCTCTCTCTCTCCCTCTCCCTCCCAGAGGACCTGTCCTGGGACCATGCCTCAGGACTACCTGGCCTGATGACTCCTTGCTGTCCCCAGTCCACCTGGTCGTGCTGCTGCTCCAGTTTCAACTGTTCTGCCTGTGGCTATGGAACCCTGACCTGTTTACCGGACGTGCTACCTGTCCCAGACCTGCTGTTTTCAACTCTCTCTCTCTACCGCACCTGCTGTCTCTAACTCTGAATGCTCGGCTATGAAAAGTCAACTGACATTTACTCCTGAGGTGCTGACCTGTTGCAACCTCCACAACCACTGTGATTATTATTATTTGACCCTGCTGGTCATCTATAAACGTTTGAACATCTTGGCCTTGTACTGTTACAATCTCCACCTGTCACAGCCAGAAGAGGACTGGCCACCCCTCAGAACCTGGTTCCTCTCTAGGTTTCTTGCTAGGTTCCAGCTTTTCTAGGGAGTTTTTCCTAACCACCATGCTTCAACATCTGCATTGCTTGCTGTTTGGGGTTTTAGGCTGGGTTTCTGTATATCACTTTGTGACATCGGCTGATGTAAAAAGGGCTTTATAAATACATTTGATTGATTGAATTGCCATGGCAACAACACAGAAATCTAGGCCTTGTTTGCTAAAATAGACCAAATTAGTAACTTGTTCTTATCCACAGTCCATCAGCGCTGTTTTTGTTTTCGTATGTGGTGCTCACTGTGGCACTTGGCATCTGAGAGATGCAGCAGTCTGGAAAATTGGAAAACAGCAGCTGGGATTTCTGTCCCGTGAATTAATATTCGTGCTCTAGAAAATCAGAGGTGATGAATTTAACACACTTGATCAAATCGATAATTTTAGTGGACAGAGAGAAAGAGAATAAAGAAGAAAACACAAGAATACACATTCATTTTAACCTAGCCAGTCCTCAGACTGCTGAAGAGATAATGCTGCAATTCCTCAAATATGAGAGCTTCAAGATCTCTTGCATCCCTATTTTTGGCAAAGAACCAAATGTGCCTGTGATGGAACTCTTGCATGTAGTACCCTTCCTAGGGCAGCCATCCTCTCCAGTCTCCACAGCTGCTCAGAGTATGTACCACACACTTAACCAAATGAGAAAGGAAAACGGGTTCCCCCAAATGACTTCCTGTTGAAAACGGAGAAGGACAAACACTGATGAGGGTCTCGAAGCCTCGATTAGTTCAGCATGCCAGAGTGTCTGAGGGTGGAGGGATGGAATTCAATCCAACTCCACATCCAGATGAAAAGTAATCTGAGTCAACACAGAGATTTATTTTGCCCACACAGGATCAGTGATTGGGGCCTCCCATCCACCCTTCCAGGAGTCATTAGAAGGCATTGGTGCAGGCATACATCACAGGAGCTGGGGGGTGAGAGACTGACAGGGGCTGTAGCAAGGGGTGTATTACTGAGAAAAATAGTGGGTCTTACTAGGAGTATTCCATACCGTACGTGACATGAGGGGTGTTGGACCCATTTGTCCCGTCCCACTCTCAACTACATGGTAGATGAAGATTGCTACCGGCTCCATACCCCAGTGAGTTCTACCCCCCATCACCATCACCCTCTGTCAGAGGACAAAGCAGATGGAGGATATGCTTCCCTCCCTCTCCCCTTCTACCTCAAAATGGACACAAAGCACACGCACGCACCCATGCATACTAATATCATTGTAGCTATCACAATACAAGTTCCTCTTATTAAACATGGGGGGGACCTTTCCTTGCTCTTGTTGGTTTTTCAAATAGCACTTATGCAGATGGGAGAACCCTCTGGCTTGGTGAGAAAGTCAATGATGCACCATAAGCATTCAAATGCATTCAGTCACTGGCAGTTATGTCTAACGTCAATTTTTTTCTGATGCTGGTGGTGCCCACATGCATTTCTAAGCAGCCATAAAAGAAATACATGCATCAATACACAAGTCAATTAAGCCCCAGTTACAGCTGATGCCACCATTGGGCCAGATGGTATGGGACATCCTCTGCGACAGCCAATCATAAATCACAGCACTTAGAGGTGGGGTTGCCCCCGCAGAAAGGCTCTGTAAGACTCTAACCTTGTATAAGTATAGTCACATAAGATACATCTCAGATTGATATGGTCATTGGATAGGGCTGGGAATTGCCAGGGACTTCACAATACGATATTATCACAGTACCTCACAGTGCCTTTCAGAAAGTATTCACACCCTTTTGACTTTTTCCACTTTTTGTTGTGTTACAAAGTGGGATTAAAATTGATTTGAAAAAATACTCAAGAGTGGAAGTAAAAATCCAACATTTGTTAGGAATTAATCAAATAAAAAAACAAATACATTGTGATTAGATAAGTATTCAATACATGTTAGAATCACTGTTGGCAGCAATTACAGCTGTGAGTCTTTCTGGGTAAGTCTCTAAGAGCTTTCCACACCTGGATTGTGCAACATTTGCCCATTTTTCTTTTCAAAATTCTTCAACCTCTGTCAAAATTAGTTGTTGATCATTGCTAGACAACAATTTTCAGGCCTTGCCATAGATTTTCAAGCAGATTTAAGTCAAAACTGTAACTCGGCCACTCAGGAATATTCCCTGTCTTCTTGGTAAGCAACTCCAGTGTATATTTGGTCTGAACCAGAGTGAGTCCATGCAACTTATTATGTGACTTAAACACATTTTTACTCCTGAACTTATTTAGGCTTGCCATAACAATGGGGTTGAATACTTATTGACTCAAGACATTTCAGCTTTTCATTTTGAATTAAAACACAATTCCACTTTGACATTATGGGGTATTGACAAAAGAAAATCTACAATTAATCAATTTTAAATTCAGGCTGTAACACATTTTTTTTTTAAGTCAAGGGGTGTGAATACTTTCTGAAGGCACTGAGGTATTGCGATTCAATACTGTGATTTTATTGCAATTCCATGGTCCAAACATATTGCTCACCATATGTCTGCTGCAGAGATGAGAGCCATGAGATAACGAGTTTTGATCAGTCATGGGAAAAAAAGTGCTGAAAACAAATTGTCTCCCTATTTAAAAAGAAGATGGAGAACAAATTCTGAAGGAAAAACACTGGAGTTTTGGTGCAGGTACAGCCAACTAGCAAAAACATTTTATTGAGATATTGTCAAAACGATACGATACTATATATCGTCAAAAATAATATCCCGACACGTAACTCAAATTATTTTTTCCCACATCACTATCATTGGATGATGTATCATTTTTCCTTTGCCGGATCAGGACACAAGCAATATTCAGAGCTGCAAACACCAACACTTTCTACCCAACAATGCACCTACTGAAAAGTTAAACAATTTTTTTTTTTTTGATTTTCTCATATGACTTCCTCTGAGCTCAAGTCAAAAGGTACAGACATTTAGCAGAGATCTGAAAGGGAGATTGGGCGAAAAGAGAGGTTTGGTCACTCACCCTTTTCTGGTCTTCCAGGCCGTGCATCACAGGTTTCCTCCTCTGGTGATGCTGTGGGGATGCTTCTGCTCCTGATTCCATTTTCTCTTCCTTCTACAATATCCAACTGTCGCTTCTTTGTTCAAAAATATCCTCTCCAAGAAACAAAAATACTTGCTTATTCCAAAGTCCTTCAAACACCCCTCCACTCTTTCATCCAAAATCACTATTGGTCCAACAACTTTGTGTGAGAAAAGAAAACACCCAACAAGCTATCTCATGGGGGTATGTCCTGGGTGGAGCTAGCTCAGTCAGTTATGTCGTCACTCCATGGCTCTCGGCTGCAGTTTTTAGCCCACTGAGGCTGACCCAGACTGAACATCAGGGGATAGAAGCAGGGGCCCTGAGATCCGGTGCCCCAGAACCATGGTGGCCCTCTCTCCTCAAGCCTTCACCCAGAGCGAAAACCTCTAATCTCCTCCCTGGATATGATCATGGCTCCCTATTCACACAGGGCCAACATTCCTCCATTGTAAAATCACTGGAAGGATTCCAGTTTCGAAACCCCCCAGTTTGTAAAAAAAAATAATAATAAGAGAATAGGAGAAAAATGGAATACCACTGATGCTGTTTCAAATTCACAGGCCCCTGAAGAGTCTGGTATCCTGATTGGGAGCAGGTGCGTGTGTGTGTTTTAGAAAAAGAAAACAGAGTTCAATTGAAGTTACGGTGTCAAGAGGGGGTGAATTTTTGGGGCCAACGCATCTCAAGAGCCCTGTAAAGTCTGCTGGATTAACCTGTGATATAGTCACCAAACTATTCCCTTTGCACAACTGGATGGGTCAAAAGAAAAGTTTAACCAGGCTGCCAATTAGACAACAGCATGGAACAATATTCTACAGCAGGGATGGGATGGTCCCTTTTTATTTAGGAACTCAGTCAGGGTCTCAGAATAGTAGAATACACAATGTGCCTTTTTGAAATGTGGTTCTTTTTACATCCATCACTGACCTTCATTCAATTAGCATGTCAGCAAAAAAATGTAGACTGGTAAATTAGTCTAGCCAGCTATGTGAATGTGTAGTAATCATGATTGAATTGGCAAAATGAGTAGAATTGCATGAAAATAGTTATAAAATTGTAATATTTTCTCTCAGTCCCATGGCAAAATGTGTAGAATAGCAGAACACTTGCTTTAAAAGTGCAACATTTTCTCTACGCCCCCATGGCTTAATGTGTAGAATTGCAGGAATTGAACTGTAAAACTTCACATTGTTTTCTCTCTGCATGTGTGGGTATGGATGTCGGTACACAGACCGGTGAGTCACTGTGGACACTTGTGACTAGTTCAGCTGTTTTTGTGGCCACCACCCCATCAAAATCGCCCATTATGTTACTTGCAAATGTATAGGCTACATGCACTCAATTATTGATGAAGGTTGGAATTTATCTTGAAGAATACACAATAATGTCAGACAATAAAGTATCAATGATATGAATACTATACTTATACTACATTGGAAGTAACTGCATAAATTGCTGACAAGAAATCAAATAAGGCTGGTAGGCTACTAACTGACGTCTAGGCTGGCTACCTTAGAATGTTATATAAAAAATATATAAAAAACATAATGCATGAGTTTTCCGTTTTTCAGTATGAAATGGCAGCTTCTCGAGCTTCATATAAACCAAAAGCGAGAGTTGTATTGGGCATGTGCATAGTGCGTAGCATGAGCAGAATGCAATAGTTATATAGTGTATTAAACTAACGATTGTAGCTAAATCAGTTATGCAAAGCAAGCCCTCAACAATTTCTGCACAAACATTTCCAAATAATAAACACAAAACATACAAGAAGCATATGGATGATGGTATATCACCCTGCAGAAATCCTGCTACGGCAGGTGATGCATTTCCTTTACTCTGACATGGGGTCGCTCACCAAAATTAAAGGTGGAAAATAAACTATGGAAAGCTGTTGAAATAGACGTAACCTAACTAAAAATCATAAAAATAGATGTAATTTAAGTAAAATGTTAGGAGTATCTACTCACCCAACACATCAGCAGCGAATGTAATGTTTCCCTTCAAGGACGAACTGCTCCCTACAGCACGTCACTCGCTACCTTCCCTTCTTTCCCTTTCCTCCTTGAACAGCCAGTGCATGCTTCGCTTTGCTCAGCAAAGTCCCACTCTCTCCTCAATCGATAACATCACGTCACGTCACTGGACCCGCGCGCCCAATGCGCCCAGCGTTTTCTCCACCAGCTCCCCTGCGCCATCCGTTTCCATGGATACTGACAGATAGAATGGTTTTGGTGACACCTAGCGACATTGTATCGAATGTCTCATGCCGAGAACCAATCTGTGCAAATTGTATCACAAATTGTATCTCCCAGTCTCCCTCTGAGTAAATGCCCAAAATAAAACACCAATCCCAATTAATCGTTAAAAAATGACATTGGTGCCATAACGTTTTAGTATTTTATGGTGATATATGTATGATATACTTTTTACTTCGTTCAAATTTTTCTCCAACAAATTGAAACGGTCGTAGCCTAATTTAATGGTTGCCAAAATTGAATTGGCTTCATGCCAAGTTTCTGGCAAGATATCCGTGCAGCGTTTAATGTAAACCCGTGGGATCAGGCGTTGTGTGAGTAGTTTCAAATTGTGATGGTTGGCTCTATCCCGTGGGGGGAGTTCTGGGCGTTCTGGGCGTTCTGTACGCGTGAAACTAGGCGGGACAAATTAAATGGTCCTCAAATCAACGTATTTTACTCACTTGGGTAGGACTACAGGGCAAAAGTCCTTTGGCTCTCCTTTTACACCGTTACTGTGAATTAGCTGATCGTCTGGTTCCGAAATTGCATGGGGACATTGACAACATTTCAATTTTTTTTCAAGATATTAGGATTGTTTTGTCAGCCAATAGCAAAGCACACGTTTATCACCAATGCCTTTAGCTGCTTGACTTTGCAAGGGGATGCAAACAAGAATTTGAGAGGGGCACAAATGTAACCTGTGCTATAGGGTAAGTAACTACATATATTTGTGTTGATCATTTCTCTTTATGGGACTGTGATTGTCAGTCAGATCTTATTCCCCATCTTTAGCTAGCTAACAACTGTACTGTACACCATTTGTTGGAGTCTAGTTAACCCGCGCCTTACTGTACGTAACTAGCTGGTCAGCTAGCTATTGCTATCCAAATTGCATGGGATCTCATGTAAATAAATGTGCATTTGTAGTTTCTAACATTTAATACACCTCTTATGAAGTATTACGGCGCGTATTTGTGACTTATAGCTAGCAAAAATGTAGCTGTTTTTGGAAGACGTAGTTATAGCTAGCGAGACAGCTTTTTAGAAAAGGGTGCAGTGGTAGCATTGACCCGCGCTCGCAATAGCTCATTAGCTGGCCAACAAACTAGTTGGAAAGCGATACAATTTGTTCTGCCCAGCCTTTATTAACGTGTAACAACATTTTGTTACGCAAATGTATTCCTGCGGACTTGCTTTCGTGCACTATAAGCTATGTAAGTAACACAAATGACCCGTGTATGTTACATTTCAATGTTCCGGGTTGTGTCAGTGGAATGTCTGCACATTCCGCGCCAAGATTTAAAAAAAATATTTACCTGCGCGGGACTGTCCGAATTCGATTCAGGTCATCGCCCGCTTCATTCTTACTGGTTACTTGCCGCAAAATGGGCGTGTCGTTGAAGCGGTTTTGCTTGATCATTCGACGGAGTGCATGTCAGTTACCGCCAAGCGTTAACTGTGATATTTTGATTCGATTCGATTTTTAATATTAATCTATTTAAATCAACCGAGAGGCACGGTATTATTTGGTAAATGTGATTGAATTAGAAGCGTAGCTTGCTAGCTATATCGTTAGTATGTTAACACCGAAGAAATATAATGCAGTTAAGAAACGGTAACTAAGCATATAACGTTTTGTGAAACTTGGATTGAATGAATCAAATACATTAGTTTGCTTGCTAACGTTAACTGTTATTGATCTAACTAGCTAGACACTGCTTTTTTGTTAGCAAATTTCAGTCTTACATTCTTTGTTTTAAATTGAAATTTAGTTGGAAAATGTCGAGCACGTCACTGGAGTCCCAGTATCTGAGACATACAACTCAAACCACCACCTCTAATCACAAGGTTAGTAATAGCTAACTACATGTTTCTGTTGATTTTTAAATCCAGGTTACTATCTTATTGTTTATATAGTAGTTAATATGCTGTATATGTATGTTCAAGGGTATTTGACTGACTGTTACATAACTAACTCTAACCGTGACATCCAGTGATCCTTAAATAATCTTTGCTATTTACTTTTTCCAACAGGGGAATGTCTTTGCAGAGCCACAAGCACTGACAAAAACACCAAGGAAAGCATCTACCCAAGGCACTGTGCTAACAGAGATTCAAACCAACATGGGACCCCTTATGACCCCAACTAAAGGAAGGGAGACTGGGACTGGTGAGCCTTGGACCCCAACCTCCAATTTGAAAATGCTGATGAGCGCTGCCAGCCCTGAGATCAGGAACAGAGAGAAAGAGCTGTGTATGGACTCTGAGGGAGGGGATGCCATGGTAAAATAATACACACACACACAAATGAGTCTGCAGCTTAGAAACCTTAGAAATGTATTGATTGCCTGTTTGATCTTTTTCCTATTCACCCATAGGACCACGAGCTTGGAGAGGAAGGGGAGAAACAGATCAGCAGAAAAGAGAAGAGTCTGGGTTTGCTCTGTCACAAGTTCCTGGCCCGCTACCCTGATTATCCCAACCCTGCCCTCAACAACGACATCAGTCTGGATGATGTTGCCACCGAGCTTAGTACGTCCTGTTTTACTTCTGTCTCTCCACTGTCTTTATTCCCATTTTTTTCTCAGAATAAAGCTGTGTTACCCTTATATTTTCAATTTTTGGAAGAATGCAATAAATACAGCATGTATTCCCTAAGTTGAGGCCTATATGTTGATGCTGTAAATAAGCAGTTGCAAACTAGAGACAGGCAGTATACAAACAAGACTACTTTACTCCTGTTCATTCAACTCACATTCTCTCTTCTCTGGCCGAACAGATGTGGAGCGCAGGCGCATCTATGACATCATGAATGTGCTGGAGAGCTTGCACATGGTCAGCCGGCTAGCCAAGAATCGCTACACGTGGCACGGGCGCGCTAACCTACCACAGACCCTGGCCAAGTTGCGGCAGGTGGGCGAGGAGCATCGCTACGGGCAACAGATGCAGCAGATCCGCCAGCGCAGCCTGGAAAAGGAGTTTGACTCGGACGGTGAGGAGAAAGAGAACGAGGAGGTGGAGGGAGGAGAACAGGGCCAGAAGGAGATGTTCTTTGTTGAGCTTCCTGGGGTGGAGTTTAAAGCAGGTGAGAGGCCAGGATTAACCTCATTTGATTAAGATATATTAATACAATTGTTCGTAATATGTAGCATGCAATTGATTGACCCTGTACGGCAACGATTTTGTAGAAAAAAGTTTCCCCTGTAGATATTTCTTGTTTTAGTCGGCTGAACTGAGTGACCATGGTCTTGGCTATGCAATAACCTTGCTATTATTCACCTGTGTTCTCTCCAGCCTCCGTGAACAGCAGGAAGGACAAGTCTCTGAGGGTGATGAGCCAGAAGTTTGTCATGTTGTTCCTGGTGTCCACACCTCGGGTGGTCAGTTTGGATGTGGCTGCCAGGATCCTCATTGGAGAGGACCAGGTAGCTGATCAGGACAAGAGCAAGTTCAAGAGTGAGTGTTGAGCCTTTAAGGGCAAAACAGTCCTTCATGCCTCTGGCACAGCCTTTGGAAGTCTGTATATAACAGAATTAATAACTAGCAAATCTGTTCTCTCAGCCCATTTTTAGCTAGGATACACAAGCTTTGTCATACAAGTTGAGTGTGTAGTTGGCGCAATAAGTACGATTCTGCACACAGATGCTCCCTCAAGTGTTTTAAGACCTTAGGGTCCTCATCTAGTGATGATGAGTAATGTCTGAATGTGTGTCTGTGTGTTTGCAGCTAAGGTCCGCAGGCTGTATGATATAGCCAACGTGCTGCGGAGCCTGAAGCTGATAGAGAAGGTCCATGTGACAGAGGAGAAGGGGAGGAAGCCAGCCTTTGAATGGACTGGCCCTGAGGACTTCCCCAGTGTGAAGGGTAGGCACTCATCAGAACACACTGTCTTCCCAATAATACTTCACTTGAAGGGGTTACCATACATAATAACACTATCACAAGGCCTTGATTTCTACATGATATAGAAGTACCCTGTGCCATTGAAGCTATGCTGAACTTTTGCTATACAAGTTAGTGGTTTATATTAACTTTGTGAGTCAGACACTATGTTACCATTTAACCTGTAATGGTGTCCAACCTGCCTCTCCCATTCACCAGACGAAATCTTGTGTTTCAATTCACACAGAGACCACTGCCACTACAGCGACTGCCAAGAGAAAACTTGAGTCTCGTACCTCCGTAGACAACTGTGCCAAAAATCTCTTCTCCTCTCCGGGGAGTAAACGCAGCTTCACCCGCCACCCCTCCCTCATCAAACTGGCCAAGAGCATCCAGGAAGACCGGCGCAAGATCAACTCAGCCCCCACCAGCCCTGTCAAGAGTACGTCCTGGGAGATATTTAGATAGCGTCTGGGATATTATTCAGATGTTTTTACTGAGAGTTGGATGTGTAAATTAGCTTCTGTTTTTCTTTTCAGATGATTCCTCGAGCAGTGAGTTCTTTCCCACCAAAATGGCCCAACTAGCGGCCATCTGTAAGTTCCAGCTTGACCAGCAATCAAACAAGTAAGTGCTGCCTGATTCTCATTGGTGGCAGGGGTAGCTTAGTGGTTAGAGAGTTGGTCTAGTAACCGAAAGGTTGCAAGTTCAAATCCCGGAGCTGACAAGGTACAAATCTGTCGTTCTGCCCCTGAACAGGCAGTTCCTAGGCCGTCATTGAAAATAAGAATTTGTTCTTAACTGACTTGCCTGGTTAAATAAAGGTTAAAATAAAAAATTGCGCTATCGTATCCTTTGTTCTTCTAAATTAACCAGAAATGTTGTACGTTTCCTTGTTAACCTCAACTCAGATGTTACAATGAGTCTTTTCCCATTCCAGGGTTGTTGACAGGACACCGAAGTCTGCCGTTACTGTGACTGAGGCACTGCCAGCTCATCAACAGAAAGCTGTTAAAAAGCCAGGAGCTCCACAGCCCCCAGTATTAACACCCACAGAAGCCTGTGCCAGCACTGTCCACCTCACCCCACGGGCACAGTTCACCCCCCAACCTACTGGGGCAATGTCCTTCCACCCTGCCCAGTGTTCACCCCTCATCCCTATACTGCTGCCCCAACACCAGGGAGGCGGTCCCTATGCCATCTACATGCACCCCTCCTCCTTAAGGCCACACCCCCTAACCAGGCCTCAGCCAACCAGCCTCGCTGTGCGCTCTATGACCTTCGAGGATAAGACGGGGCGGAGCCCGAGTGATGTCACAGTGCAAGGCAACTCGTCTGCTACGAACAAGCTGCCAACCAGCAGCCCCTCGGCATTAAAACGTGTGTGTTCAGAGAGAACTTCAGAGGAAAGCCCCTCCAAGGCCAAGAGAATTGACCCTAGCACCCGGGTAAGACCTGTTCTTTACACGCTACTTCTGCCTCTACGCAGCTCAGTTGTACCTACTTTGACCAGAATGTGAGGTGACTTGTCACTAGTAGAGAACTTTGGCAATGACATACAAATAAAGAAGCCTGATAAATAGTTATAGCAACAGTCATACCAAGCTAACCCACCTCTCTTTCTCTCCTCTCCTCCAGGACACGTCTCCTAAGCTGTGTGAGATCCTCCAGGCTCGTCTAAAGGCGCGTCGCGGGGGTCTCGTCTCCAGCCGTCCCTCACCCCGAGCCCTCCACCTGGACCCAGAGTTCGTCAACACCCCTGGGAGCTCAGTGGCCGTCGCAGCCAATCAGACACTGGAGCAGAACCTGGAGACCTTCCTGGAGAAGGAGGAGAAGGTCGCAACCTCAGACAGCGAGGCAGGGCTCACGCCGGTCAGAGCTGTTCCACTGAACCCTCAACACCTACACACAGAGGTAAACACACACACACACACACACACACACACACACACATAGCTAAAATACCGATACTGGTAATAACAGAAAACACTTGGCTTTAGATGTTGTGTGTACAATATCTTTGGATGATGTATAGGGATGTGCATCTTTCCCTTTCAACAATATTCGATTCACGGGCTCCAATACGATACAGGAACGATACGTTTTAGTTTGAAACTATTAGAAAACGAATCAATGCAAACATTTGTTGCATAAACACATTCATTTTTTTTCTTTATTGAAAAATATGTTTGTCACCTGCTCCAAATACAACGGGTGTAGTCTTCACCGTGAAATGCTTGCTTACGAGCCCTTCCCAACAATGCTAAGTTTAAAAATAGTAACACAAGGAATAAAATACACAAAAATGGAGCAATACAGAGAGTACCGGTACCAGATCAATATGCAGGGGTACGAGGTAGATATTTACATGAAGGCAGGGTAAAGTGACTCGGCATCAGGATAGATAAGAGTCAAATAAGAATGGAGTATCAGCAAAATATTTGTATTGTCGGTGTGCGCGTGTGTGTTATGTACAGTATGTGAATGTGTGTGGGCTTTGTGCGAGTGTCAGTGCAGTGTGAGTGTGTACCGTAATTTCCGGACTATAAACCGCTACTTTATTCCCACACTTTGAACCTCGCGGTTTATACAATGACGCGGCTAATTTATGGATTTTTCCCGCTTTCACAAGATTCATGCCGCCAAAAAACTGAGCACCGTCACATAATGTGACATAAATTGAGCGCGCTCAAACCTCCCATCATTCTGATTACGGTAGTAATTTTGTAACCCTCATCATGGCAAAGACACGGAGAAATACATATGATTCAGCTTTCAAGTTGAAGGCGATAAATCTGGCTGTTGGAAAAGGAAATAGAGCTGCTGCAAGGGAGCTTGGCCTTAATGAGTCGATGATAAGACGTTGGAAATAGCAGCGTGAGGAACTGACTCAGTGCAGAAAGACAACAAAAGCTTTCAGAGGGAAGAAAAGCAGATGACCCAAAGTATTTGCAGCCACTCGACATCAGTGTAAATCGTGCATTTAAGGTGGCGCTCCTTGTTCAGTGGGAGGCTTGGATGACAAGTGGGGAGAAATCCTTCACTAAAACGGGCCGCAGTCGAAGAGCATCTTATGGTCAAGTCTGCCAGTGGGTCCTAACAGCGTGGAGCATTGTAAAAAAATCCACTATCATCAACGGGTTTCGAAAGGCTGGACTGCTGCGTGTTGAAGGGGCAGCATGAGCTCAGCGGGGTATTTGCCTCCGGGTGAAAGTGACGAGAGCGACAATGAAAACGATCCAACATCGGATGAAGCAATTCTGAGGCTATTCAACTCCGACACCGAAGGAGATGACTTCAGTGGTTTCAGTGCACAGGAGGAGGAAGATAGTGACCAATGACTTTCTTGGTAGGCTACTGTTTTAATTTTTGTTACAAGCCGTGTTTTGTCAAAGCCTATTTATTTTTGTTACAAGCCGTGTTTCGTTAAAGCCTATTTATTTTTGTTACAAGCCATGTTTCGTTTAAAGGCTGTGTAAAGTTCATTTGTTTCAATGTACCGGTAGGCACCTGCGGCTTATAGACATGTGCGGCTTATTTATGTACAAAATACATATTTTTTAATAATTCAGTGGGTGCGGTTTATATTCAGGTGCGCTTAATAGTCCAGCAATTACGGTATGTATAGTCTTGTGATTGTGCATAGAGTCAGTGCGAGATAGGGTCTGTGCCGATTGATCTGGTGACCATTTAATTAACAATTTAGCAGTCTTATGGCTATTTAGTAGTCTTATGGCCTGTTGGTCCCGTGAGCCGATGCCCCGGTACCGTTTGCCGGACTGTAGCAGAGGGGTAAGGCCCTCTGACACCACCTTATATAGATGTCTTGGAGCTCTGCCCCAGCCAGTGGAAGTCTAAATTAAAATCTGCTGATGATGAAGCCCATGAGCTGAGCTTCTCTGAGCTGGATCTGTCTGAGCTGACTTCTGAGTGTGTGTGTGGTGTGTGTGATGTATGTCTCTGGTGTGTGATGTATGTCTTTGGTGTATGTATTATGTAGGCACCTGAGCTGAGTTTTTTGTTCTCTTTCCCCCCCCCCACACACACACGCTTTGCTTCTGAAATTACCATCACCCACTAATTCCCTTTTTGAACTCATTTATCAATATTTATTGTTTACAAATTAGCTATGACATAGCCAATTAATATATTTCACAACTTTGGAATATATTTCACCCCCATCTCAAAATCGAATGGTTTTGACCATTTGGACATTTGTATGGAGTGATCTCTCGCTTTGGCCATGCAGTGTGCCTCGCAAAAGTGATTGCTGTCCTCGTTATGAAATTAGTAACCTTATCATCATGTATGTATGTATGTATATTAAAGACATGCACTGAGTATACAAGGGCTCCTGAGTGGCGCAGCGGTCTAAGGCCTGCATCTAGAGGCGTCACTACAGACCCTGGTTTGATTCCAGGCTGTATCACAACCGGTCGTGATCGGGAGTCCCATAGGGCGGCGCACAATTGGCCCTGTGTCATTAGGGTTTGGCCGGGGTAGGCCGTCATTGTATATAAGAATTTGTTCAACTGACTTGCCTAGTTAAATAAGGGTTAAATAAATACAAAACTTTAAGGACACCTGCTCTTTCCATGACATAGACTGATCAGGTGAAAGCTATGATCCCTTATTAATGTCACTTGTTAAATCCACTTCAATCAGTGTAGATGAACAGGAGGAGACAGGTTAAAGAAGGATATTGAAGCCTTGAGACATGGATTGTGTATGTGTGCCACTCAGAGGGTGAATGGGCATGACAAAAGATTTAAGTGCCTTCGAACGGGCTATGGTAGTTAAGTGCCAAGCGCACCTGTTTGTGTCAAGAACTGCAATGCTGCTGAGTTTAAGCTCAACAGTCTCCCGTGTGTATCACCCAAAGGACATCCAGCCAACTTGACACAACTGTGGGATGCATTGGAGTCAACATGGGCCAGCATCCCTGTGGAATGCTTTCAACACCTTGTAGAGTCCATGCCCTGATGAATTGAGGCTGTTCAGAGGGGAAATGGTGGAGGTGCAACTCTATTCGGAAGGTGTTCCTAATGTTTGGTATGCTGATCGTTTAAAGCAAAAAATATTGCTGATGGTGAACCTGAATAATCAAATATATAAGCCCCTTCAGCAGGTATAGCCAGATGAGAGTTGTTTCTGATAGCTTACTTTAATTCCGGTAAAACAGCATTTTCAACAGCGCATACAGTTGAAGTTGGAAGTTTACATTAGAGGTCGACCGATTAATTATGTTGATATATTGAAGCAACATTTCAAGACATCAGTCAGGAAGTTTAAGCTTGGTTGCAAATGGGTCTTCCAAATGGACAATGGCCCCAAGCATACTTCCAAAGTTGTGGCAAAATGGCTTAAGGACAACAAAGTCATGGTATTGGAGTGGCCATCACAAAGCCCTGACCTCAATCCTATAGAACAATTTGTGGGCAGAACTGAAAAAGTGTGTGTGAGCAAGGAGGCTTACAAACCTGACTCAGGTAAACCAGCTCTGTCAGGAGGAATGGGCCAAAATTCACCCAACTTATTGTGGAAGCTTGTGGAAAGCTACCTGACACGTTTGACCCAAGTTTAACAATTTAAATGCAATGCTACCAAATACTAATTGAGTGTATGTAAACTTCTGACCCACTGGGAATGTGATGAAATTAATAAAAGCTGAAATAAACCTCTCAACTATTATTTTGACATTTCACATTCTTAAAGTAAAGTGGTGATCGTAACTGACCTGAGACAGGGAATTTTTACTAGGATTAAATGTCAGGAATTGTGAAAAACTGAGTTAAATGTATTTGGCCAAGATTTATGTAAACTTCCGACTTCAACTGTATATAACAAAAATCTAGCAAATCACAAAAGGTTGTCACAATCTTAATATCATGCAAGTCATTTTAGTATTTGAATGCTGAATGTGCCACACAGATCTGCAAGACCAACTCGCGTTGGTCAGCACGTGAAGCTGGGCACAGTGCGCAGTTTGACTAGGCTACTGATATTGCCTGGAGTTGTTCGGCATGCAAAATTACTTGTAGAGCAATGACTGTCAAAAGAGTTACGTGCAGTTCGACACAAAAGATAAGCTGTGTTTTCGGATGTAGAAGGAATGTATTAAACTTATGAACCAGTGACTCGTAACGTTTGAATCGATTTTCTGACAAATACATGCTACATTTGGTCTGAGTCTGAAGACCAACGCACTTGCATCTTCAACATTTGAATCTGGGACCGATGCGTATCGGTGAATCGTTGCGTCCATAATACTGTCTTAATGACTCTTTTCTCTGTCTGTCTCTCTGTCGGGTTCCAGACTCTGATCCCCACTGGCTACCTGATCCCCATCTCCCAGCAGTCACTCTTCAGCTACAAAGACCACAACACAGAGAGCAGCAAAGCCTTCACACCCACCTACAACATCTACCACACACCCACCGCAGGTATACACACCTTTAACATTTTTTCAGTCAGTACACACACGAATGCAAATTTAAACTGTCTTTTCGTTTATTTTTTTCTGAGGACCTTGAGTAAAGCATACAAGCATTCGGTATCAGATGACTTAAAATCAATTCAAATTGGAAATCTGTATCTTATGACTGTAAATAACTATGTCTTCCCTCTCTCCATCCCAGGCTCTAGACCTCCCCCGATCCAGGAGTTCACCCCCACCAGCCTCCCCCTCCACAGGCCTCCCCCCTCCTCGCCCTTCTCTGCCCAGGGACACCGCTTCCCCAGCCCTGCAATCCTCAACTTTACCCTGCAGAACCTGGGCCTCATCCCTGGGCCTGGCTCTGTGCCCACTTACAGCCCTGGCACTGGCCACACCCCAGAGCACCCCAGCTCCTTGCCCAGCCCCCTGCCTCCCCACCTGGGCCTGCATCAGAGGGGCGGCATGGTGTTCGTTAAGCCCATGTCCCCCGTGCCAGTCCAACATCAGATGACCGGCCCAGGCGGGCAACCACTCACGCTAATCAGCCTACAGCAGGTGAGATACATGCTTGCATACATACATCCACCCAAACACTGTTACACACACACAAACACTGGGTCACACATACAGACAGCATACTTACACACACAGCCTCACACCCCAATAATCTTGTCACACACACAAACAGTCAAAGGCAAACCCTTCCTCCCTAATTGCTAATGGTGTGCTGCTGGTTCAGTGCTTGGGTAACTAGCTTCACTGATTATATAAATGAGGTGTGATGTTGATTGTAAACAGCTAACTTCTCTGTCGTTTTCTTTCTCTCCTCTTCAGATGACCACGCCCAAAGGGACGGCCCTCCCCCAGCACAGTTTCTTCCACACCCCGCTGGCTACCGTGGTAACCACCAGCCATGGACACACGGCGCCGGCGGGCACCAAAACCGTTTACATCCCTCAGCGGAAGCTGGACGTCACCGCTGAGGACACCTAAAGACTATGCTGCTACACAAACTTTCTGTGTGTGTGTGTGTCTGTGCATGGCTTTCTATGGTCCGACTGTCATATTTTTTAAGGCGTACTGTAGGTTGAGTGGTTTTGTGTTTTAGGGTGTGTGATGTCGCCATATGAGTTCATCCAAAACTGGTCCATAGGTTATTCCAGCGTTTCCCACACTTATTGCAAGTTTTTTTTTTTTTGTGCTACTACTACACAACTGATTCCAATTATTAAAGCTGGATGATTAGTTGATTATTTGAATCAGGTGTGTAGTGCGAGGGCAAAAACCAAAACGTGCAGCCCTTGGGGTCCTGAGGACTGAGTTTCGGAAGCCCTGGTTTATTCCATTTCTACAGGGGAAGACAAAGTATGTGAACATGGTGTGGAAACTCCATACAGAAACAGCTGCGAGTCACCATCATCACAGCTAGCTCCAAATATAACTGATGGCGAGACCAGCCTTGGTAAATACTCTTAACCCTGGGGCTTGATACACCATATGCTGGATATTACTGTGTAATACTATAATACTACAACATACTTTTGATACTGGTGTATATGTATGGAAATATGATTAGGGCTCACCAGTAGGTATTAAACTGGCGAGGGGTGCTTTCTGTGTCTGAATACTAAAAATAGTGAAACGGTCTGTCTTCAGGTTTTATGGGGTTGTTTGCCAAAATGTAATACGCTGGCTGAGTATTTCAACATTTCTCAACGAGAAGTTGTTTTGAAGTCCCATAGAGAAGAACACCAACCTAACCCCAGTTCACTGGGAGGACATTAATACATGACAGCGGAACTTTAATGACTGAAATAGAAACATTTGATTGAAAAGTATTGTAGATGAACTGTTTTTGTATGTGTCAATGTGGTAAGACTACAATTTTGCACATTGTACATGCTAACTGTTACCCTTCAAAAGCTGAACTGTATGTGATTCAAATGGAAGGGGTGAATGTTTTTTGATGGGATTCCTACCTTAGGCTAATCAGGTAATTGAAATCAGATCTTAATGCATAAGGAATGGACTTTAAGCATCCTTGTATATAAAATGGTAAACTATTAATATTGTTAAGCCGGTGTCTGTCCTGTTCATGTATGCTTTACTGTCTCCCTCGGTTGATGAATACATGGTCGATGATATGGTGGTGTCCTACAGCATTAGTCTAGATACGATAAAGGTGGTTTCATATCAACATAAGTCCTTCCCCTTGGCTACTGTCATCCAGAAGTTTCAGGAAATCTCTAGCAATCATGCTTGTGTAAGAAGACCAGGACAAATGTTTGGTGAAAGCTCCAGGTCCCAGGGCCAGGGGTCTCTGTGGCTTGTGTTGTCAGAGGTGTGGGGGGGGGGCTACTGTAGGTCTTGAGTGTCAGAAGTTATTTTAGGAGTATGTTTTAATTTGAGCGTCACCATTAAACTCTGGGTCATGAGAGAGATGGGCTGTATTTAAGGACTCCCCTCTGGGGTTTGGGGCGGTCACACTGAACTGTGGGGGGAGAGAATGATACGGATTCGACCACAGACCTGTGCAGGTACTGTAGTAAAACATTTGTGAGTGATATGTTTGATACATGTAAACGCACACTGATTGAATCAACGTTGTTTCCACATCATTTCAATGAAATTACATTGATCCAACACGGAATAGACGTTGAATTGACTGAGACCGGCTGTATTTTCAGTAAAACCGATATCATACTGGCCAGTGTCCAATCAGCGTCATATTGTTTTGAATATTTGGTCCAAGGGTCCATGGATCTGACTGATGATGAACTTGAGCTCTCTAATTAAGTTGAAATGCATGAACATAATTTGAATTGATCCATCATGAAATTTCCATGTGAGGTAAGTGTTATTGACCAGGCTGCTTCAAGCGGTCCAGGGGGATACTGGAATATGTTCTTCCATGGTCCTAATTGGGCTACATTCCTGGAGTCTTGATCACCCCACACCAGCCCTATGAGGTGACGGACTACCTCTGATTATGAATGGGTGAAAAGAGAGGAGAGTCCGGACTGGCTGAGATGCCTTATCTCTGCTAGAAGAACAGGCTCGACAACGTCGCTGTTACTATAATATGGTGGGTATCATCAAAGAGAAACCAAATGTAGACCTTTGTGGGGGGTTTTGTAGTCTGAACCAATCCCAATGCATGCATAGCCGTGGGAATTAGAGCTGCTGAGGGTTCTGCAGCACCTCCTGTTAAATCAGTATTGAAATCATGTTAAAAAAATACATACAGTATCAGTTAAAGTTGACACCTACTCATTCGAGGGTTTTATTTCTTTTTTCTACATTGTAGAATAGTAGTGAGGAGAGCAAAGCTATGACATAACACATGGAAATTCTGCAAAAAAACTAAAAAAAACATCCCTTTTTCAGCACCTTGACTTTCAAAGATAATTTGTAAAAATCCAAATAGCTTCACAGGTCTTCATTGTAAAGGGTTTAAACACTGTTTCCCATGTTTGTTCAATGAACCATAAACAATTCATGAACATGCACATGTGGAACGTCGTTATGACACTAACAGCTTACAGACTGGGTCGATGATATGGTGGTGGGCTTGACAATCTGGACCCTCTATTTCTGAAACTATCTGCCACCATTGTCGCAACCCCTATTACCAGCCTGTTCAACCTCTCTTTCATATCGTCTGAGATCCCCAAGGATTGGAAAGCTGCCGCAGTCATCCCCCTCTTCAAAGGGGGAGACACCCTGGACCCAAACTGTTACAGACCTATATCCATCCTGCCCTGCCTATCTAAGGTCTTCGAAAGCCAAGTCAACAAACAGGTCACTGACCATCTCGAATCCCACCACACCTTCTCCGCTGTGCAATCTGGTTTCCGAGCCGGTCATGGGTGCACCTCAGCGATATCATAACCGCCATCGATAAAAGACAGTACTGTGCAGCAGTCTTCATCGACCTTGCCAAGGCTTTCGACTCTGTCAATCACCATATTCTTATCGGCAGACTCAGGAGCCTCGGTTTTTCGGATGACTGCCTTGCCTGGTTCACCAATTACTTTGCAGACAGAGTTCAGCGTGTCAAATCGGAGGGCATGCTGTCTGGTCTTCTGGCAGTCTCTATGGGGGTGCCACAGGGTTCAATTCTCGGGCCGACTCTTTTCTCTGTGTATATCAATGATGTTGCTCTTGCTGCGGGCGATTCCCTGATCCACCTCTACGCAGACGACACCATTCTATATACCTTCGGCCCGTCTTTGGACACTGTGCTATCTAACCTCCAAACAAGCTTCAATGCCATACAACACTCCTTCCGTGGCCTCCAACTGCTCTTAAACGCTAGTAAAACCAAATGCATGCTTTTCAACCGGTCGCTGCCTGCACCCGCATGCCCGACTAGCATCACCACCCTGGATGGTTCCGACCTAGAATATGTGGACGTCTATAAGTACCTAGGTGTCTGGCTAGACTGCAAACTCTCCTTCCAGACTCATATCAAACATCTCCAATCGAAAATCAAATCAA
Source organism: Oncorhynchus kisutch (assembly GCF_002021735.2). Classification (NCBI taxonomy): domain Eukaryota; kingdom Metazoa; phylum Chordata; class Actinopteri; order Salmoniformes; family Salmonidae; genus Oncorhynchus; species Oncorhynchus kisutch. The sequence continues at coordinate 54,697,239 of NC_034176.2, forward strand.
GAGTCGGCTTTCTATTCCGCAACAAAGCCTCCTTCACTCACGCCGCCAAGCTTACCCTAGTAAAACTGACTATCCTACCGATCCTCGACTTCGGCGATGTCATCTACAAAATGGCTTCCAACACTCTACTCAGCAAACTGGATGCAGTCTATCACAGTGCCATCCGTTTCGTCACTAAAGCACCTTATACCACCCACCACTGCGACTTGTATGCTCTAGTCGGCTGGCCCTCGCTACATATTCTTCGCCAGACCCACTGGCTCCAGGTCATCTACAAGTCCATGCTAGGTAAAGCTCCGCCTTATCTCAGCTCACTGGTCACGATGGCAACACCCATCCGTAGCACGCGCTCCAGCAGGTGTATCTCACTGATCATCCCTAAAGCCAACACCTCATTTGGCCGCCTTTCGTTCCAGTACTCTGCTGCCTGTGACTGGAACGAATTGCAAAAATCGCTGAAGTTGGAGACTTTTATCTCCCTCACCAACTTCAAACATCACCTATCTGAGCGGCTAACCGATCGCTGCAGCTGTACATAGTCTATTGGTAAATAGCCCACCCTTTCTCACCTACCTCATCCCCATACTGTTTTTATTTATTAACTTTTCTGCTCTTTTGCACACCAATATCTCTACCTGTACATGACCATCTGATCATTCATCACTCCAGTGTTAATCTGCAAAATTGTAATTATTTGCCTACCTCCTCATGCCTTTTGCACACACTGTATATAGACTCCCCCTTTGGTTTCTACTGTGTTATTGACTTGTTAATTGTTTACTCCATGTGTAACTCTTTGTTGTCTGCTCACACTGCTATGCTTTATCTTGGCCAGGTCGCAGTTGCAAATGAGAACTTGTTCTCAACTAGCCTACCTGGTTAAATAAAAGGTGAAATAAAAATAAACAAATTTAAAAAAATAAACAGACAGTAGGCAATTAAGGTCACAGTTGTGAAAATTTAGGACAGTAAAGAGGCCTTTCTACTGACTGAAAAACACCAAGCGAAAGATGCCCAGGGTCCCTGCTCATCTGCGTGAACGTGCCTTAAGCATGCTGCAAGGAGGCATGAGGACTGCAGATGTGGCCAGGGCAATAAATTGGAATGTCTGTACTGTGAGAAGCCTAAGACAGCACTAAAGGGAGACAGGATGGACAGCTGATCATCCTCACAGTGGCAGACCACGTGTAACAACACCTACACAGGATCGGTACATCCGAACATCACACCTGTGAGACAGGTACAGGATGGCAACAACAACTGCCCGAGTTACACCAGGAACGCACAATCCCTCCATCAGTGCTCAGACTGTCCGCAATAGGCTGAGAGAGGCTGGACTGAGGGCTTGTAGGCCTGTTGTAAGGCAGGTCCTCACCAGACATCACCGGCAACAACGTCGCCTATGGGCATAAACCCACCGTCGCTGGTCCAGACAGGACTGGCAAAAAGTGCTCTTCACTGACGAGTCGTGGTTTTGTCTCACCAGGGGTGATGGTCGAAATCACGTTTATTGACGAAGGAATGAGCGTTACACCGAAGCCTGTACTCTGAAGCGGGATCGATTTGGAGGTGGAGGGTCAGTCATGGTCTGGGGCGTGTGTCACAGCATCATCGGACTGAGCTTGTTGTCATTGCAGGTAATCTCAACGCTGTGCGTTACAGGGAAGACAACCTCCTCCCTCATGTGACACCCTTCCTGCAGGCTCATCCTGACATGACAATGCCACCAGCCATACTGCTCGTTCTGTGCGGGATTTCCTGCAAGACAGGAATGTCAGTGTTCTGCAATGGCCAGTGAAGAGCCAGGATCTCAATCCCATTGAGCATGTCTGGGACCTGTTGGATTGGAGGGTGAGGGCTAGGGCCATTCCCCCCAGAAATGTCCGGGAACTTGCAGGTGCCTTGGTGGACTAGGCCCCTTTTTTCTCCACTCCCTGTCTGAATGACGTGCCCAAAGTAAACTGCCTGTAGCTCAAGGCCCTGAAGACAGGATATGCATATAATTGGTACCATTGGAAAGAAAACTCTTAGAATTTTGTAGAAATGTTAAAATAATGTAGGAGAATATAACAATAGATCCAAAGAAAAACCAACCAGAATTTTTTTGAGGGAGACCATCCTCTTAGAAATGCAAGAGAACAGTCATATTGAAAATTAGCTCCCTGGATGCAATTCCCATATCTTCCATAGAGTGTCAGCAGTCTTTGGTCAAGGTTTCAGGCTTATACATTCAAAAACGAATAATAAATATCAGTTTTAGTAGAGGGACACAGTCTTGGAAATGTGTGTTTGTGCGCGCCATTATGATATTACACACCTGCTAAAATCGGTTTTCCTATTGAACATACTTCTTTCCGAAAAAAAATTATAGTTTGATTACATTTTAGGGTATCGGAGGAGTAAATAGAAATGTATTTTGACTTGTTGAAACAAAGTTTAGGGGTAGATATTTAGATTCCTTTCTCTGCAAATTGAAGTGGATTATTCAAATCGATGGTGCCAACTAAACTGACTTTTTGGGATATAAAGAAGGATGTGATCTAACAAAAAGACACTACATGTTATAGCTGGGACCCTTTGGATGACAAATCAGAGGAAGATTTTCAAAAAGTAAGTGAATATTTAATCATTATATGTGAATGTATGAAACCTGTGCTGGTGGAAAAATATTTTGATCTGGGGCGCCGTCCTCAAACAATCACATGGCATGTTTTCCTTGTAATAGCTACTGTAAATCAGATAGTGCAGTTAGATTAACAAGAATTTAAGCTTTTAGCTGATATAAGACACTTTTATGTACATAAATGTTTAAAATCCTTAATATTTATGATTTTTTATTTGAACAGTGCGCCCTCCAGTTTCACTAGCGGGACACCTAGCCCTAAGTTAATGCAGCTGGTGGCCACACCAGATACTGACTGTTACCTTTGATTTTGACCCCCCCCCCCCATAAACCGAGTTTATGTCTCGGTTGTTGGTTTTGTAGTTACTGTTAGACCATTCCTGGTGAACAAGCAAGCCATTAGGCTACATAACTTTTAATGTTATGGTCTCTAATGGTCTTCAATGGTAAAAGTCCCAAACACACACTGTATAGTGTTTGCAATTGTAATGGTATAGGTTTGGGTTTAATGATAAATATCACTAATCACAATACATTTTGAGCTGTTTCCTGATAATTGTACTGAAAAACATGCAATTCGTTTTTTTATTATGGTTGTTTTGGAAATATTGAATCAAAAATTTCTTAGATACCGGAGCTTGTGAATTCAAATAGACTTTATTACAAAAAAGTAACGAAGCCGAGCAATTCCATGGAACAACTAAATTCTCTTGCCATAGACCTCAGGCCTTATAGGTTTCCACCTTCAGATAACACACACAGTCACTCCCCTCTATGTAGATAATTAACACCCCTTGGTCTCTCGCCACCATTATCTTTCTGTCTCAATTCTGGCTTGTTTACAGATTCTATTGGTGGCATATCCATAGCAATGATACAAAAAAATAAGACGCACATAATGCAGGTGTCTGTCCAATGATACTCATAGGACTACACAATGGCTCTCCCCAAGCCTGTAATGGCACAGACATGCATATACAATACAACTACATGCCCTAAAACCAGTCACAGGACCAGGCAATGACTTCCTTCAGGCCTACAACAGCACAAGCATACATACATAATGCAATTGCATGTCTCAATACTAGTCACAGGACCAGGGAATGACTTCCCTCAAGCCTATAACAGTACAGGCATATATTTTCTGCTTACATTCTGTTTTTACATGTCTAGTGATTAACTCCATGTTGACCCAGCTCTGTTCATTCACCTGAGCTCAGCCTTTATTCTGCTTGCACATGTCTATTAATTAACCTTATGTTGATACTGCTTACTACTTCTGAAGTGCATAATATATTTACTGGAAAATCACCCGTAGTCATGAATTTTCTCCTATATTGTCACAACATTTTAGTTCCTAGCCCAAGTGGTGCAGCTGTCTAAGTCACTGCATCACATTGCTTGGGGCGTCAATACAGACCCGGGTTGGATCCCAGGCTGTGTCATAACCGGCCGTGTGGTGGGCCAGGCAGACTTCGGTCATCAGTTGAATGGGTGTTTCCTCCGACACAGTGCAGCTGGCTTCCGGGTTAAGCAGGCGGGTGTTAAGGACATATGACTCAACCTTTGCCTCTCCCGAGCCCGTTGGGGAGAAAAAGGGGGTAAAAAGCAAAAAGGTTAAAACCACACTATTAATTTTCCTAATGAGACAATGTTGGTAATGTTGATCACAGTGAACTTTTAAAAAAGCTAGGGGCGTGGATCAGAAAACCAGTCAGTATCTGGTGTTACCACCATTTACCTCATGCAGTGCGACGCATCTCCTTCCGCATAGTGTTGATCAGGCAGTTGATTGTGGCCTTGTCCCACTCCTCAATGGCTGTGCGAAGTTGCTGGATATTGGCAGGAACCAGAACACGCCGTCGTTGACGTCGGTCCAGAGCATCCCAAATATGCTCAATGGAGCATGCAGGCCATGGAAGAACTGGGACATTTTCAGCTTCCAGGAATTGTGTACATATCCTTGTGACATGGGCCCGTGCATTATCATGCTTAAACATGAGGTGATGGTAGCAGATGAATGGCACAACAATGGGTCTCAGGATCTCATAACGGTATCTCTGTGCATTCAAATTGACATTGACAAAATGCAATTGTGTTCTTTGTCCGTAGCTTATGCCTGCCCATTTCATAACCAAACTGCCACCATAGGGCACTCTGTTCACAACGTTGACAAGCTGGCTTCTGTTTACAGTTCTACAGTGGCCATTGAAGATAAGAATCTTATTGAAGTTCAGAAGAATAGCCCTGTCCCAACCTTCTTTAACAGTCCAGTCACTCCATGACACTCAAACAGTAATCCTCTTACTTTGTTTGGCTTTGAGGTTGTCTGTTTTATTCTGCCTGGTCAACCAAACAACCAGCAAATCCTTCACTCCATAGGCAAAGGTCATTATGGCCAGCCAATCAGTGTTGGGGTGTTTTTAAGATACATTTTTATCCTTAGATTTGAGCCCTGAATCCAGCTGCCTCTTACACAGAGAACCTCTTAGCTTATGCCGGTTGTATCTTAGTGGTCACTGGACCTTGAGAGATCACAGCAGCAGCAAAGAGATGGGAGAGGTGGATCCCCTAAAATGGACCCCCTAAAATGTCCTTACTCCTCCTAATGCCAGTCTCAAATAATATGTTTCAATCTCACCTAATCACCCATGAATGGCTGGGGGCTGCCAATAGGTAGATAGCACCACTGGGAGCACTAAAAGGCCTTTGTAATTATCTGCATTGAGGTGGGATCTGCTTCTCCATCTGCTGGTGCTGGCAAATGGGAGAGTCTGTCCACTACAAGCCTTAGTCGTACACAGTGGTGGAAAAAGTACCCAATTGTCATACTTGAGTAAAAGTAAAGATACCTTAATAGAAAAAAAGTCACCCAGTAAAATTCTACTTGAGAAACCTTTAAAAGTAGTTGGTTTAAAATACACTTAAGTATTAAAAGTAAAGTAACATATACTTAAATATCAACAGTAAAAATCATTTCAAATTCCATATATTAGTGGTCTAAGGCACTGCATCTCAGTGCTAGAGGCATCACTAAATCAAATAAAATTGTATTGGTCACATGGTTAGCAGCTGTTATTGTGAGTGTAGAAAAATGCTTGTGCTTCTAGTTCTGAAACTGCAGCAATATCTAACAAGTAATCTAACTTTTCCACAACAACTACCTAATACACACAAATATAAGTTAAAGAATGGAATAAGAATATACACAAATAAATAATATGGATGAGCAATGACAGAGGCATAAGCAAAATGCAATAGATGGTATAAAATACAGTATATACATATGAGATGAGTGATGCAAGATATGTAAACATTATTAAAGTGGCATTATTAAAGTGACTAGTGTTCCATTTATTAAAGTGGCCCAATGGTTAGAAGTCTGTATGTTGGCAGCAGCCTCTCTGTGCTACTGATGGATGTTCAACAGTCTGATGGCCTCTATCTCGAGGCTGTTTTTCAGTCTCTCGGTCCCAGCTTTGATGCACCTGTACTGACCTCGCCTTCTGGATGGTAGCAAGGTGAACAGGCAGTGGCTCGGGTGGTTGTCCTTGATGATCTTTTTGGCCTTCCTGTGACATCAGGTGCTGTAGGTATCGTATCTGCCAAAGCAGCAGCTACTCTTCATGGGGTCCAGCAAAATTAAGGCAGTTTGTACAATTTTAAAACATTACAATACATTCACAGATTTCACAACACACTGTGTGCCCTCAGGCCCCTACTCCACCACTACAACATATCTACAGTAGTAAATCCATGTGTATGTATAGTGCGTATGTTATCGGGTTTATGTGCGTCTGTGCCAATGTTTGTGTTGCATCACAGTCCCTACTGTTCCAAAAGGTGTTTTTATTATCGGTTTTAAAAAAATATGTAATTTTACTGCTTGCATCAGTTACATGATGTGGAATAGAGTTCCATGTAGTTATGTCTCTACGTAGTACTGTGTGCCTCCCATAGTCTGTTCTGGACTTGGGGACTGTGACGAGACCTCTTGTGGCATTTCTTGTGGGGTATGCATGGGTGTCTGAGCTGTGTGCCAGTAGTTCAGACAGACAGCTCGGTGCATTCAATATGTCAATACTTCTCATAAATAAAAGTAGTGATGAAGTCAATCTCTCCTACACTTTAAGCCAAGAGAGATTGACATGCATATGATTATTAGCTCTCTGTGTACATCCAAGGGCCAGCCGTGCTACCCTGTTCTGAGCCAATTGCAAAGTCCTTTTTTGTGGCACCTGACCACACGACTGAACAGTAGTCAAGGTGCGACAAAACTTGGGCTTGTAGGACCTTCCTTGTTAATAGTGTTGTTAAGAAGGCAGAGCATCGCTTTATTATAGAAAGACTTCTCCCAATCTTAGCTACTACTGCATCAATATGTTTTGACCATGACAGTCTACAACCTACAATTTACATTGCTTTTAGTTTTAGAAATATTTAGGGCTCTTATTCCTTGCCACCCACTGAAACTAACTGCAGCTCTTTGTTGAGTGTTGCAGTCATTTCAGTTGCTGTAGTAGCTGACATGTATAGTGTTGAGTCATCCACATACATAGAAACTCTGGCTTTATTCAAATTCAGTGGCATGTTAGTAAAAAATAAATAAAAGCAAGGGGCCTAAACAGCTACCCTGGGGAATTCCTGATTCTAACTGGATTATATTTGATAGGCTTCCATTAAAGAACACCCTCTGTGTTCTGCTACTTGTCTAACTCTATATCCACATTATAGCAGGGAGTGTAAAGCCATAACACATACATGTTTCCAGCAGCAGACTATGATCAATAATGTCTAAAGCTGCACTGAAGTCTAACAAGACAGCCCCCACAATCATTTTATCACCAATTTCTCTCAGCAATCAGTCATTTGTGTACGTGCTGTGCTTGTTGAGTGTCTTCCTTCTCTATAAGTATGCTGAAATTCTGTTGTCAATTTGTTTACTGTAAAATGGCATTGTATCTGGTCAAACTATTTTTTCCAGAAGTTTACTAAGGGTTGGTAACAGGCTGATTGGTCGGCTATTTGAGCCAGTAAAGGGGGCTTTACCATTTCCTTTTTCTTTTTTCACCTTTATTCAACCAGGTAGGCTAGTTGAGAACAAGTTCTCATTTACAACTGCGACCTGGCCAAGATAAAGCATAGCAGTGTGAACAGACAACACCGAGTTCCACATGGAGTAAACAATAAACAAGTCAATAACACAGTAGGAAAAAAATTAGAGTCTATATACATTGTGTGCAAAAGGCATGGAGGTAGGCAAATAATAACAATTTAGCAGATTAACACTGGAGTGATAAATGATCAGATGGTCATGTGCAGGTAGAGATACTGGTGTGCAAAAGAGCAGAAAAGTTAATAAATAAAAACAGTATGGGGATGAGGTAGGTAAAATGGGTGGGCTATTTACTGATGGACTATGTACAGCTGCAGCGATCGGTTAGCTGCTCAGATAGCAGATGTTTGAAGTTGGTGAGGGAGATAAGTCTCCAACTTCAGCGATTTTTGCAATTCGTTCCAGTCACAGGCAGCAGAGAACTGGAAGGAAAGGCGGCCAAATTAGGTGTTGGCTTTAGGGATGATCAGTGAGATACACCTGCTGGAGCACGTGCTACGGGTGGGTGTTGCCATCGTGACCAGTGAACTGAGATAAGGCAGAGCTTTACCTAGCATGGACTTGTAGATGACCTGGAGCCAGTGGGTTAGGCGACGAATATTTAGCGAGGGCCAGCCGACTAGAGCATACAGGTCGCAGTGGTGGGTGGTATAAGGTGCTTTAGTAACAAAACGGATGGCACTGTGATAAACTGCATCCAGTTTGCTGAGTAGAGTATTGGAAGCTATTTTGTAGATGACGTCGCCGAAGTCGAGGATCGGTAGGATAGTCAGTTTTACTAGGGTAAGTTTGCCATTGTGAGTGAAGGAGGCTTTGTTGTGGAATAGAAAGCAGACTCTAGATTTGATTTTAGATTGGAGATGTTTGATATGAGTCTGGAAGGAGAGTTTACAGTCTAGCCAGACACCTAGGTACTTATAGATTTCCACATATTCTACGTCGGAACCATCCAGGGTGGTGATGCTAGTTGGGCGTGCGGGTGCAGGCAGCGAACGGTTGAAAAGCATGCATTTGGTTTTACTAGCGTTTAAAAGCTGTTGGAGGCCACGGAAGGAGTGTTGTATGGAATTGAAGCTCGTTTGGAGGTTAGATAGCACAGTGTCCAAAGGGCCAGAAGTATACAGAATGGAGTCGTCTGCGTAGAGGTGGATCAGAGAATCGCCCGCAGCAAGAGCAACATCATTGATATATACAGAGAAAAGAGTCAGCCCGAGAATTGAACCCTGTGGCACCCCCATAGAGACTGCCAGAGGACAGGACAACATGCCCTCCGATTTGACACACTGAACTCTGTCTGCAAAGTAGTTGGTGAACGAGGCAAGGCAGTTATTAGAAAAACCGAGGCTACTGAGTCTGTCGATAAGAATATGGTGATTGACAGAGTCGAAAGCCTTGGCCAGGTCAATGAAGACGGCTGCACAGCACTGTCTTTTATCGATGGCGGTTATGATATCGTTTAGTACAATGAGCGTGGCTGAGGTGCACCCGTGACCGGCTCGGAAACCAGATTGCACAGCGGAGAAGGTACGGTGGGATTTGAGATGGTCAGTGATCTGTTTGTTGACTTGGCTTTCGAAGACCTTAGATAGGCAGGGCAGGATGGATATACAATGGGGCAAAAAAGTATTTAGTCAGCCACCAATTGTGCATGTTCTCCCACTTAAAAAGATGAGAGAGGCCTGTAATTTTCATCATAGGTACACTTCAACTATGACGGACAAAATGAGAAAAAAAATCCAGAAAAATCACATTGTAGGATTTTTAAATTTATTTATTTGCAAATTATGGTGCAAAATAAGTATTTGGTCAATAACAAAAGTTTCTCAATACTTTGTTATATACACCATTTGTTGGCAATGACAGAGGTCAAAAGTCTTCTGTAAGTCTTCACAAGGTTTTCCACACACTGTTGCTGGTATTTTGGCCCATTCCTCCATGCATATCTCCTCTAGAGCAGTGATGTTTTGGGGCTGTTGCTGGGCAACACAGACCTTCAACTCCCTCCAAAGATTTTCTATGGGGTTGAGATCTGGAGCCTGGCTAGGCCACTCCAGGACCTTGAAATGCTTCTTACGAAGCCAGTCCTTAGTTGCCCGGGCGTTGTGTTTGGGATCATTGTCATGCTGAAAGACCCAGCCACGTTCCATCTTCAATGCCCTTGCTGATGGAAGGAGGTTTTCACTCAAAATCTCACGATACATGGCCCCATTCATTATTTACACGGATCAGTCGTCCTGGTCCCTTTGCAGAAAAACAGCCCCAAAGCATGATATTTCCACCCCCATGCTTCACAGTAGGTATGGTGTTCTTGGGATGCAACTCGGCATTCTATTTTGGTTTCATCTGACCATGACATTCTCCCAATCTTCTTCTGGATCATCCAAATGCCCTCTAGCAAACTTCAGACGGGCCTGGACATGTACTGGCTTAAGCAGGGGGACACGTCTGGCACTGCAGGATTTGAGTCCCTGGCAGCGTAGTGTGTTACTGATGGTAGGCTTTGTTACTTTGGTCCCAGCTCTCTGCAGGTCATTCACTAGGTCCCCCCGTGTGGTTCTGGGATTTTTGCTCACCGTTCTTGTGATCATTTTGACCCCACGGGGTGAGATCTTGCGTGGAGCCCCAGATCGAGGGAGATTATCAGTGGTCTTACATGTCTTCCATTTCCTAATAATTGCTCCCACAGTTGATTTCTTCAAACCAAGCTGCTTACCTATTGCAGATTCAGTCTTCCCAGCCTGGTGCAGGTCTACAATTTTGTTTCTGGTGTCCTTTGACAGCTCTTTGGTCTTGGCCATAGTGGAGTTTGGAGTGTGACTGTTTGATGTTGTGGACAGGTGTCTTTTATACCGATAACAAGTTCAAACAGGTGCCATTAATACAGGTAACGAGTGGAGGACAGAGGAGCCTCTTAAAGAAGAAGTTACAGGTCTGTGAGAGCCAGAAATCTTGCTTGTTTGTAGGTGACCAAATACTAATTTTCCACCATAATTTGCAAATAAATTCATTAAAAATTTTCTGGATTTCTTTTCTCATTTTGTCTGTCATAGTTGAAGTGTACCTATGATGAAAATTACAGGCCTCTCATCTTTTTAAGTGGGAGAACTTGCACAATTGGTGGCTGACTAAATACTTTTTTGCCCCACTGTAGGTGTGTAACAGTTTGGGTCCAGGGTGTCTCCCCCTTTGAAGAGGGGGGTGACTGCAGCAGCTTTCCAATCCTTGGGGATCTCAGACAATATGAAAGAGAGGTTGAACAGGCTGGTAATAGGGGTTGCGACAATGGCGGCAGATAGTTTCAGAAATAGAGGGTCCAGATTGTCAAGACCAGCTGATTTGTACGGGTCCAGGTTTTGCAGCTCTTTCAGAACATCTGCTATCTGGATTTGGGTAAAGGAGAAGCTGGGGAGGCTTGGGTGAGTAGCTGCGGGGGGGTGGGCGGAGCTGTTGGTTGAGGTTGGAGTAGCCAGGAGGAAGGCAATGCCAGCCGTTGAGAAATGCTTGTTGAAGTTTTGGATTATCATGGATTTATTGGTGGTGACCGTGTTACCTAGCCTCAGTCCAGTGGGCAGCTGGGAGGAGGTGCTTTTGTTCTCCATGGACTTTACAGTGTCCCAGAACTTTTTTGAGTTTGTGCTACAGGCTGCAAATTTCTGCTTGAAAAAGCTGGCCTTTGCTCTCCTGACTTCCCTGAACAGTTGCATATCGCGGGGACTATTCAATGCTATTGCAGTCCGCCACAGGATGTTTTTGTGCTGGTCGAGGGCAGTCAGGTGTGGAGTGAACCAAGGGCTATATCGGTTCTTAGTTCTGCATTTTTTGAACGGAGCACGCTTATCTAAGATGGTGAGGAAGTTACTTTTAAAGAATGACCAGGCATCCTCAACTGACGGGATGAGGTCAATAAACTTCCAGGATACCCGGGCTACCTCGCAGAAGTGTTTTAGGGAGCGTTTGACAGTGATGAGGGGTGGTCGTTTGACTGCGGACCCGTAGCGGATACAGGCAATGAGGCAGTGATCGCTGAGATCCTGATTGAAGACAGCGGAGGTGTATTTGGAGGGCCAGTTGGTCAGGATAACGTCTATGAGGGTGCCCTTGTTTACAGATTTAGGGTTGTACCTGGTGGGTTCCTTGATGATTTGTGTGAGATTGAGGGCATCTAGCTTAGATGGTAGGACTGCTGGGGTGTTAAGCATATCCCAGTTTAGGTCACCTAACAGAACAAACTCTGAAACTAGATGGGGGGCGATCAATTCACAAATGATGTCCAGGGCACAGCTGGGAGCTGGGGGGGGGGGGGGGGGGGGGAGGTCGGTAGCAGGCGGAAACAGTGAGACATTTCTGGAGAGTTATTTTTTTTTAAATGAGTAGTTCGAACTGTTTGGGTATGGACCTGGAAAGTATGACATTACTTTGCAGGCTCTCTCTGCAGTAGATTGCAACTCCGCCCCCTTTGGCAGTTCTATCTTGAAGGAAAATGTTATAGTTATAGTCTCAGAATTTTTGGTGGCCTTCCTAAGCCAGGATTCAAACACGGCAAGGACATCAGGGTTGGCAGAGTGTGCTAAAGCAGTGAGTAAAACAAACTTAGGGAGGAGGCTTCTGATGTTGACATGCATGAAACCAAGGCTTTTTCGATCACAGAAGTCAACAAATGAGGGTGCCTGGGGACATGCAGGGCCTGGGTTTACCTCCACATCACCCGCGGTACAAAGGAGGAGTAGTATGAGGGTGCGGCTAAAGGCTATCAAAACTGGTCGCCTCGAGCGTTGGGGACAAAGAATAAAAGGAGCAGATTTCTGGGCATGGTATAATATATTCAGGGCATAATACGCAGACAGGGGTATGGTGGGGTGCGGGTACAGCGTAAGTAAGCCCAGGCACTGGGTGATAAGAGAGGTTGTATTTCTGGACATGCTGGTTGTAATGGGTGAGGTCACCGCATGTGTGGGAGGTGGTACAAAGGAGGTATCAGAGGTATGAAGAGTGGAACTAGGGGCTCCATTGTAAACTAAAACAATGATAACTAACCGGAACAGTATACAAGGCATATTGACATTTGAGAGAGACATACAGCGAGGCATCAAGTAATCGCAGGAGTTGATTGGGAGAGCTAGCTAAAACAAGGTGAGACAACAACAGCTAATCAGCTAACACAACAACAGCAGGTAAAATGGCGATGACTAGGCAGAGAGGGTCGGATTAACTACACACAGAGCCTGAGTTCGCGGCTGGGGCCGACAGATAAAAAAATAAATATACAAAATGGAGTACCGTGATTAATGGACAGTCCAGCAGGCATCAGCTATGTAGCCAAGTGATCATAGTGTCCAGAGGGCCGGTTGAAGGCACAGCGGATGGAGTATTCGTCGGCAGACCAGTCGTGGTGGTGCGGCGGGGGGCCGTGTCGACAGAGAATCCAAGCCAGATGGTGAAAGAGGTATTGTAGAATTTAGTTTGCTAGCCGGGAGATGCGCCTGGCTCACAGCTAACTGGTGCTAGCTTCGTGGCAGTGGCGTTAGCCACTATAGCCAATCGGTAGCAGCGGTGAACCGGTGCCAAGGTCCAGAGTTTACAGCAAAGATCCGGTGGAGTATTGGGCTCTATGAGTGGGGTTCGGGAGAACAGCTGAGTAGGCTGGGAGGTGGGCCTCAGGGATAGCTTCGGTACTGGATGCCACGGTGAGTGAGCTAGCTAGCTGCAAGCTAGCTGTGAAGATCAGAAGTAGTGGTCCAGGGATTACAGCAGGAATCCGGCGTTGTTGTGGAGAGACAGTCCGATACTGGTAGACTGGCGAGTATTATCCAGGCTAAGAACAGGGCTGGTATCTGTGCAGAAGGTAAAAGCCGCTAGCAGTGGCTAACAATGACTAAATAGCTTGTAGCTAATTAGCTGGTTAGCTTCTGGGAGGTTCTTGAATGTGTTCTAAAATGTAAAAATAAAAAATAATTGCGATACCGTATCACATTGGGTGAAGCAGGTTACCGGAAGGTATAATCGAATTAAAAATCGAAAAGTGATTGAAAATAAAGCTGAAATATACATACAAAACATACAAAAAATACAAAAGTACACGAGACACAAACAAAACACGTCTTCACTGCTACGCCATCTTGGAATCTCTTGGGTAGCGGAATGACTTTAGCTTCCCTCCAGGCCTGAGGGCACACACTCTCTAGTAAGCTTAAATTGAGAATATGACAAATAGGAGTGGCAATATCGTCTGCTATTATCCTCAGTAATTTTTCATCTAGATTGTCAGACCCCAGTGCTTTGTCATTGTTGATAGACAATTTTTTCACCTCTTCCACACTCACCTTACGTAATTCATCATTTGGATGTGTAGCGTCAGCGTTTGTTGCGGTCATCAGTAAGTTTTTAATGCTTTACCGGGAAGCTTAGAGGTAGAATTAATCATGTTATTTACATTGGAGCTGATAGTGCAGCTCAACCTGCACTAAGTGGTCTTTCTACTATTGCACACCACCTCAGTGCTAACAGTGTAACTCTGGTTTATAGACTTATGATTACCGCTTACAATAGCTGTAGGATAAACAGATGTAGTCGGTGCAATTAGGGGTACATAAATTAAATTACTTACATTGTGTTTGCCAATGCCCCTAAGATAATGTATATTTGATGCATCATTATGATGACTCATTGTCACAATGGTAGGAATTAACTGAGCTGGTCTTGGATCATTTACCAGTCATTGTTTCAACCCAGCCTTGAAATGCGTGGACAGAGTCCAGGAACCAAGATGATTTGGATGGACTCCGTCATTCCTGTAGAGTGTAATCTAGTGTTTCCAAAAGGTGTCAAATGTATCAATAAAAGTGACTCCAGCAGAGCTACAGTAGTATTTTAGTCAGATGTGTAATGCAAGCAGTCTGCTGAATCTTTCACACTTGCGGCCCAACAATGGTACTGGACCTGAAATTATTGGCTGTTTTTTGGAGTCTTAATGCTAAAATCAGTTCTTTAAAATCCATTTTCAAATGTTCCAAGCTAGCCCTCCTGATGTCGTTTGACCCCACATGGACTACTACTAGTGTCAGCTCCCGGCATCTGTGGTAGAACAGTCGGAAGCAGCCTTGTTATGCCCTATGCTCCTGGGTAGCACAGGGTTTTTGCCTTGGGGGCCTAGATGTTTCTCACCATAGAGCTTCCTATGATGACAGCTGGTGATGTTGAATGGGCCGGTCTCTCAGGCAGCCTCACGGACTGGTGAGGCTGGGAGCTCCGAGGATCTGAACCCGAGGTAGGTAGAAGCCACCGGAGAATGAGACCGAGCAGAGGATGAAAACACAGGTACCTCCGGATCTGATCTTGATTGGGAAGCCACCACGGACGAAGGCGCTGGAACCTCTGGATCCAGGGCGACAAAGCTGTTTCTGTCCGTTTCAGTACCGGGCTCAACATCTCCATGGAGACCCCCATTGCCAGAGGACGCCTTCCTTGACTTCCACGGAGAGTGGACATACCCCCATGGCTGGTTGGTTGGGTCGAGATCAGCTCCATTCTCCACGGAAGGGGGAGACCCCGTTGGGGATGGAACCCTGCCTAGCACCGGCCAGTCAGCTGTGGAGAGCCGACACAGCGGCAAAAGTTCCACCAGACCAGAGCCGCGTCCGGCTACTGCGGTGGAAGAAAAATAAAAAGTTTGCTACTTGCTTGCTAAGAGTAGCTACTTCACTCCTGTAGTCCTCCTCAAGCAAGCAATTGCAACACTGAAAGTCAACGCAGTCCACATTGTCCTGGAGCAAAGCAAAGTAAACGCAGCTTCTACAACATTGGAAACGTTCAATAGCTGCCTCCATTTGAGACCGCTGAGCCAGCTAGGCTATCTGGGCTTTCACGTCTCTCCCCCTATACGGAATCTGGCAGGATCCCGAGACAGATAGTAGCGCTCACAGCAATTTAGCCCAACCGAGCCGTAGGATTCAAAATAAAAGTATATAAAAACACTGTCAGGTTTTAAACAGAGGTCTTTAGTTCAGGTTCCACTGTTCGACAGGGTTCAAACAAACATACATCGTGCTCTGATGACATCAGTGTTGATGCAGCTCCTGCAGCTCTGTAGGTGTCCTGGCGGGCAGGTAGTTTGCTTCCGGTGATACGTTGTGCAGATCGCACCACCCTCTGGGGAGCCTTGCGGTTGTGGGCGGTGCAGTTGCCGTACCAGGCCGTGATACAGCACGACATGATGCTTTTATTTATTTTTATTTAGTTATTTTACCATTATTTTACTAGGCAAGTCAGTTAAGAACAAATTCTTATTTTCAATGACGGCCTAGGAACAGTGGGTTAACTGCCTGTTCAGGGGCAGAACGACAGATTTGTACCTTGTCAGCTCGGGGATTCGAACTTGCAACCTTTCGGTTACTAGTACAACACTCTAACCACTAGGCTACCCTGCCGCTTTCAATTGTGCATCTGTAAAAGTTTGCGAGGGTTTTAGGCTGTATCACAACCGACCACGATTGGGAGTCCCATAGGGCAGCGCACAATTGGCCCAAAGTCATCCGGGTTTGGCCGGTGTAGGCAGTCATTGTAAATAAGAATTTGTTGTTAACTGACTTGCCTAGTTAAATAAAGATTAAAATAAAAAATAAAATATATTGTTACAATTTAGAATGAGGCAAACCAGACAACATTTTCTTGTTTTTTTTATGTATGGATTAAGTGAGTCCACCAGATCAGAGGCAGTACGGATGACCAGTGATTTTCTGCCGATAAGTGTGATTTAGACAATTTATGTAAAAAGTTGTTTTTAAATCTTTAGGAATGTAGTGGAGTAAAAGTAGTCAAAAATATAAATAGTAAAGTACAGATACCCAAAAAAACTACAAATAGTATTTAAAGTGTTTTTACACCACTGGTCCTAAACAACCTCTCCAGACTGTAGTCTTCAGAAATAAACTGACCAGGGACAGCTGGAAGGGCTGTGTTGATTGACGTGGGTGGGACCATTGTTAGACTGCAGGCCCAGGCATCTGGGGCCTAATAATATGAATTATGCCATTATCCAAAGCCTGATATATAGTCGCTTAATAGGTATCCGGATATGAAAAAATATATTTTGGTATTAAAATAAAGAGAACGGAATACTTCAGTTTTTTTGCTGTCCAACCTCTATCCTGACAAACTGACAAAAGTTAGTCCATAGCGGTCATGGCCACAACATACTTTCTCCTGCAAACTGTGGTTCAGTGTAGACTGTTAATGTGTTGGTTTGGTTTTTCTCTTCACCCCAGTGGCCTGCAGGAAAGGACTGGACAGTACAACAGCCGCGGCGCATGAGTCAGATCTACTGCAAGTCCTGCTACGGCAAGAAGTATGGGCCAAAAGACTTCAGCTCTGACCACCCTGGACAGAACCTGGACATGCAATCTCAAGAGTAGGTCCCTCTCGTTACTCTCTCTGACTCTGATATACAGGTGCTTGTGTTTCTTATTGCAGCCTTGGCATAAAACCTGCTTCCGCTGTTTGCTGTGTGGGAAGAGCCTGGAGTCTACCACAGTGACAAACAAGGATGGGAAACTCTATTGTAAATGGTACACATATGACCAAAACAAGCTCCCACCATTTACATGCTGTTGAGACCACAAAGCTAGCCAGCCCTACAGAGCTCCCTTAGATCAATACAGCGAGGCTTCAGTAGAAACCATTTGCAGTCGGTGACGTTTAAGATGAGGGGGCGAGAGCATGGCCTTATTTATATTACTGCATATTGATGACTGTCATATTCCATTCACCCAGTTCAGTTCAATGTAATGTCAGTGTTTAGGCTACTACATGATACTCACATTTTCCCTATACCCATCATGAAGTTGTTATAACCTAGCCTTTGAATGAAAGGTTTGACAACTTAAAGAATTTTGAGTAATCAAGGTGACAGAGTGACACATTCAATACTGCCTTGCATCTAGCTGATCTAGGGAGTAAACGTTAGTACAACAGTTGCAAATGATAATTTCTATTGGACAAATTCAGGTATTTTCATCCATGTTTCGTTCAATTTACTTCCGTTTAAGAAAAGTTTTTCCAACAGAGTCGGTGGAATGAATACACCCTGATCAAAAGTAAACACAGCTCACTTTCATAGAAGCCACATACAAACAGCATGATCACTTTGCTTGTTGTAATTCCTTCTTGCATCTACGCGATCTCCTCCTCTCACCTTTTCCCTTCGCTTGTGGACTTCAGTGCACAAACCATCAGTGACCATGCGAAAAAAGAACTTTCCAAGCCACACCTTCATATGATAACCGCTAACCACAGCCTATATTGTTGTCGCCATATTAATGTCATAGTTCTAGTAGATATGTTGATTAACACATTAGTAAACCTGCTCCAATCATGCAGTACAGTGTACAGCAAGCCGTTAAGCAGTTACACCGGGGGAAATAAATTAAGCTTACCTTAACTTGGAAGAGTTCCAGTGTTGGATAGCCATAGCCAGGTAACTAACATAGCATCCCTCTGTTTGAGCCGGGTGTTTGAGTAGGCTAAACTAGCTAGCTGCATCCGCTAGCTAAGTGAAAAAAATACAACCAAATATAGCTCTCTCATGCTTCTTAATTTTTAAATACATTTGTTCAAAACTGTTCAACTATCGTCTTTCTCAGAGTAAACTACTCACATTTTATGAACTGCAATGCTAGCTAACTGTAGCTTATGCTTTCAGTACTAGATTCATTCTCTGATCCTTTGACTGGGTGGACAACAAGTCAGTTCATGCTGCAAGAGCTCTGATAGGTTGGAGGACGTCCTCCAGAAGTTGTCATAATTACTGTGAATGTCCATGGAAGGGGTTGAGAACCACTAGCCTCCTTGGTTTTGTATTAAAGTCAATGTACCCAAAGGACGACAGGAACTAGCGGTCCTCAGGCTACACCACAGCGCTACCATACAGTGTCCTGTTGAGGTTACTGCAGCCCTTCCTTGCAATTAATCAATTATTTGGTGATGTGAATATATTTTAGTATAGATTTATCTAAAAATAACTTTGTTTCACTACTCACTGAGGATGATGGTCCCCCCCTTCCTACTCCGGGGAGCCTCCACTGCTAGAAAATCAATGACTCTCAGGCACTAGGAACTCAGTACTCTTTCGGTGTTTCATTATTTCTTAGTTGGTTTCTTCCCTCTTTCTTTTCTATGCCAAAAACTTTGGGCCGAAAGGAAAAGGGCTGGGGAACATGGGAATGGTGGAAGATGGAGAATGAATTCCTTGTAATGGTTTGCGTGCTAGATTTAAATTGAGATTCTTCAAATAGAGCATTTTGGGCACTAAGTAAAAATGTGTTTA
Organism: Oncorhynchus kisutch; assembly: GCF_002021735.2. NCBI lineage: Eukaryota > Metazoa > Chordata > Actinopteri > Salmoniformes > Salmonidae > Oncorhynchus > Oncorhynchus kisutch. The sequence continues at coordinate 54,716,295 of NC_034176.2, forward strand.
TTTTTTCACCATTAGCGTGTATACTACATTTCTTAAAACCTTGCCTTACCATTGTCGAGTCTCAGCTGGATTTGTACCCATAGGATTTTGCGTCACAGCATTTACCAACACACCAAACAATGCCGAGAGAAGCGATGTCTAGCTTGTTTGTATAAACTGCACATTCCTTCCTTGTGTTCAAGGCAATGGAAGAAACAGCACTGCTGCATTTGCATAAAAATGACATTGTTGATCTAAGAGTCATCATATCAAAGCGAGCTGTACGTCAAATAACCTGGACCAGCAAACACACCTGGTTACAATACAGACGGTCACCTATGGACGGTGTATAGGATGGGTAGACCTCAAATGGCATGAATCAATTATAACCAGATGCTCTTCAAAATACATTGAAAGTGCAACACAATAGAATATAAGCGCACCTCAAAAGAAATCGGAAGCTTTGGGGCAAAAACATAAAGCGCCAAACAAAAGCCAACAAGCCGTTTAGCTAATAATCTCTCTCCACATTAAAAACAAATTAACATGAAAACAAGAGAGAGAAGGAAACATAATTAAGCCATATTTCTGTTCTGTGTTAATGTGCTGCCTGGTGAAGACAGCTACACTAATATGCCTCCAAGCTGTGTTTTTAATTGATTATTAATAGATTTCATCTGCGCTCATAAATATGCCTGTGTAATTTAAATAAACACGGCAACGCTAATGACCAAACACATTTGCGTTAATCTATCCAAACTTATGTCTGGGTGCCCACGCGCAAGCTGTTTCTAATTAAAAGTACATAAACTGCAGGAGGCTGATGAGGGTGTGTGTACATGGATAAAAAAATTAAAATAAATGTTTACCTGCAATGAGATGGTGTGAAGTAAAAGAATGACGTCTTTCTTTGGCTTCGATTAAAGATGTCTTGGTATGCATAATTCGTTTAATTAAAACGGTCTCCTGTGGTGTGGATAACATAAGTAAATTGGGAGCCTGATTTAGTAGAGGCGTAGCCAAATATGAAAATTAATAGCAACATATCAATTATAAATAAATAAAGGTAAATTAAAGTTTTACTTACCACGTCTTCACAAGATCGATTGGAACATGAAGATACCAAATCTCTCTATAAGCAGTCATGGGGACATAAATCAAAGCTCACATACAGTATCGAACTCAAAAGGCTTTCTGACACCATAGTAAAAACCAACTTGCTATGCTTTATTCCAATATCCAGTGCAGCAGGTTACAATGGCACATTACTTCATGTGGTTATGCTGAAAAAAAGCTGAAAAAAAGCAACATAGCTTGGATGCTAATATCATCACATGACATTTCAGGTCAAACATAATAAAAAAAAAACTGTCCAGTCTCAAAGCCACACCCTGTAAGACGTGCATACCATCAGTGTGACTTCAACACAAAAATGTAAACAAGTGAATCAAATGTATCCCATGACATTTACACATGGAAATATCACTTGATTTCTATCTGTCGGAATGATATTCCACGAGAACATTTCTTAGCATGACTTGAAGCTATACATTAGCATATAAAGTCCTAATATGATAATAAAAACATAACTAATGGAGTAATGGGTCTTTCGTTTTGGTTACGATAACATAAGACAGTTTGTCATTAATCGAAATGACTGGAAATCTCAGACGGTTGCTTTAAGGCTGAAAGAGAAGAGCATAGTTCGTAGGATGGTGGTTGGATATTGGATTGTTGAGATATGGGTTGAGTTCTGATTCCTTGCCTTCTCCCAATAGTGGGCACTAGTTCACCCTTAAAGGATGTAAAAGCACTGCCTGTAACAGTACACTGTCAACCATATTTCTTCCACCCATTCATTCCTTCTAAATTACACAAGGGGGAGTGAACGAGCTCACACACCTCTGGGAGAGGGAATCGGAAACAGCAATGGTTTGTGTGTCCACTGTCGAGAGATGCTGGATAGAAAATGAGCATACTTAGGAGGTACAGTATCAGTATTAGAAAAACTGCTCTAGAGAAACTGTATGCACTGCATGCTCCAATCAAAAGAGTTCAGTGACTGACAAAGCAACGCTTTGCTTAAACTGTCTACGTACGGTGTTGGTCCTTCAATCTAAAAACACTCACAGCCTCTTGCGAACACTGTAAAACAGACATTTAAAAGATCATTCTTCATAAAAAAAACACATGGATCAAAATATAACTATATTTATATTCATAAAAACACTGACTAACTTAATATACAATTTAAGCCATATTAAGACTAATTTGACTTCACACAAATTATATTCATTTTCCCCCCTCATTAATATATACCAGCATAAGGCAGCAGTAGTCTGTACAAAAAGCAAACACATAAAAAAAAATTAAAAAAAAGTCAGTACAACTTCCTCCATGCTATTTCCCTTTATAGTGGTGTTTCTTCACAGGCTGTCCAAAATTTACAAAAGATTAAAAAATAAATAAGCTTAATCCGTTTGGTCCAGAACGACCGTGGACCCAGCCCTAGCTGCCCTCTGGGGTCAGACGATGTCGGGGTGGCCGAACATCATGTGGTCTCGGCCAGGTGGGTATTGCTGGGTCCAGTCGACCATGGCGGGCTTGAACAGCCCACAGCAACGCAGCTGGAAGAATGACACCAGGTTACGCACCACACCCAAACTATGGAGGGAGAGGGAGAGAAAAGAGAAGAATGGAGAAAGTGAAAGAGAAGCAATGGGCTACAAACATAAATAGTGTGAGGGAACACTGCCTATTGCTTTCGTCACCAAGTAAACAGAATCGGCAGGTTAGCCTGATGAAGACCACTTACTTGTAAGGGTTCTGTCTGAGGGAGATGGATTGTGGGAGTTTCCTCTGGCGAAGCATCAGGTTTGCCCTCTCTGCGGTGGTCAGGCCGTAGAACGCAATCTATTCAGACAGACACACAGACACACGTCTAACTAAAATAGAAATGCCACTATGCCTCCAAATTGTCACTTCGGCTTACAAGTCGTAAAAAAATTATGATAAAACAACGATAAATAATGCATTTGTTTAAATATTTCCTAAAAAAGACTAAAGCAAATAGCAGTTCAGCGCTCCTCCCAGCCCGGCATCATTAAGGCAGTGAGAGACATCTCAGTGTGAGTGGGGCCCCAGCAGGGGGGACTGCCCTGGGGAAGGCGCAGCAGCAAGACGGTTTCAACACATCAATCATGAATAATACACGCAGCGTTTGATTCTGAGCAAATCAAAAGAAATACACAGGACAAACAATGGCAGCTCGAGCAAAACGAGAAAATCAAATAGTGTATGCAGCGCGAGTGCACATAGTAATGCAGTAGTTCTTTAACAGCTCTGAGACAACAGCGTTTCAAGACGTTATTCGAATACAACATACTTACAGTTGTAGCAGTGGAGGTTTTATTGTAGCATCATTTAGCTACTACATACACACACACACACAGTAGAGGTCGACCGATTACCTTGGCAAGGAGCCACAGTAAGGTGCTAGCTAGCATTAAACTTATCTTATAAAAAAACAAACATAATCACTAGTTAACTACAAATGGTTGATGATATGACTAGTTTAACTAGCTTGTCCTGCGTTGCATATAATCAATGCAGTGCCTGTTCATTTATCATCGAATCACAGCCTACTTCATCTTCGCCAAACGGGTGATTTAACAAAAGCGCATTTGTGAAAAAAGCACAATCATTACACCAGTGTACCTAACCATAAACATCAATGCCTTTCTTAAAATCAATACACAAGTATATATTTTTAAACCTGCATATTTAGTGAAAATAAATTAATGTTAGCAGGCAATATTATATACCCTGACTCTGTGCAAGCAGAGTCAGGGTATATGCAGCAGTTTGGGCTGCCTGGCTCGTTGCAAACTGTGTGAAGACCATTCCTTCCTAACAAAGACCGTAATTAATTTGCCAGAATTTTACATAATTATGACATAACATTGAAGGTTGTGCAATGTAACAGCAATATTTAGACTTAAACGGGATGCCACCAGTTTGATAAAATACGGAACGGTTCCATATTTCACTGAAAGAATAAACGTTTTGTTTTCGAAATTATAGTTTCCATATTTTTTACCATATTAATGACATAAGGCACATATTTCTGTGTTTATATTATATCATAATTAAGTCTATGATTTGATATTTGATAGAGCAGTCTAAGCGGTGGTAGGCAGCAGCAGGCTCGTAAGCATTCATTCAAACAGCAAGTTTCCTGCGTTTGCGAGCAGCTTTTAGCAATGCTTGAAGCACAGCCCTGTTCATGACTTCAAGCCTATCAACTCCCGAGATTAGGCTGGCAATACTATAGTGCCTATAAGAACATCCAATAGTCAAAGGTATATGAAATACAAATGGTATAGAGTGAAATAGTCCTATAATTACAACCTAAAACGTATTAACTGGGAATATTGAAGACTCATGTTAAAAGGAACCACCAGCTTTCATACGTTAATGTTCTGAGCAAGGAACTTAAACGTTAGCTTTTTTTTTTACATGGCACATATTGCACTTTTACTTTCTTCTCCAACACTGTGTTTTTACATTATTTCAACCAAATTGAACACGTTTCATTATTTATTTGAGACTAAATAGATTATTTATGTATTATATCAAGTTAAAATAAAAGTGTTCATTCAGTATTGTTGTAATTGTCATTATTACAAATAAATAAATATAAAAATTGGCAGATTAATTGGTATCGGCATTTTTTGGGGCCTCCAATAATCGCTATCGGCGTTGAAAAATCATAATCGGTCGACCTCTAAAAACACACACACAGTTACCTGGTAGAGCTGTATGACCAGTAGTATGGAAGCCCAGGTGGTATGGAAGAAAGCTAGACAGAAGATGCCCAGTACCCAGGAAGAACAGCCCACCAGGGCAGAGATAACACCCCACACACCCTCCTCCTGGTAGTGCAGCGGACAGTGCTTTGACCAGTCTGGCAACACATACGAAAATGTCAGGCAAGAAGATAATGCATTTACTTAAGAATGTACACAAATAAAGTGCAATAAAGTACTATTGTCTACGTGACTAATTGAGACTGTCACTCACACATGAGACATCCGTAGAACATCCACGCTCCCATCAGGCAGAGAGAGAGCAGGAAGAGAACAAAGAAGTGGTGATTCCTGGCACCTGAAGGAAGTAAGGATGGGCCGAAACTTGGTCATTAAAACGTATAACTCTGGTGCTGACAAAGTGGCTAATGCTGGCTGTGTATTTGAGTCAGCTAATCTTAGAATACTATATTTCCAAGTGTTCAAATACTAGTTGACTGCCACTATAATGATTGTATTCCACTACACAAACATATTAGTGCCTATTGAGGCTTAGGGTAGATTATCCTACAAACTATATCTATAATATACGGTAGACAAATATATAAGCTCTGTGGTTTTAGTTACCTATGCAGCCATTGATCCAGATGGAGTGATGATCCTGTTTTGCCACGCAGGCGTCACAGGAGAAGCAGTGATTTGCCCTCATTGGCTTCTTCATCTGCATAACCGAAAAACAACAACCAATCAGCAGTTCTTCATATCACCACATTTCCTAACATGTGAAAGCTTCAGCAAAAACATATTTGTTAATTAGAAGTCTTCAGTATCCCGCTAATAGCTATGGTTTGAGTAAATGTGTTGGAATGTGATCGGCCTACTTTGGTCCTTGTGGCTTACCATACAGGAAGTGCAGAAGATCCTGGGGTCCAAGCAGCCCGCCTCTGCCAGCAACACCACATTCTGTTGGAGACACGGAAGACCAACAAGATCAAAATCACATCCATGTCATTGAAGTAGATAGGCAGCTATGTCACATGCCAACTACCCCTCGAGCCTGACCCGGGTAAATGTTGTGACCTGTCCATAATGTTTTTCTAGCAGTCTTTTTTTTAAACAATAGTGATGGAACAATGCCTCTCCCGATGTCCTGCTCCTTACCATCTTTTTCTCTTCCTCGGTTGCCTTGACAATGCCGGGGTCAGTCCTACAGGAGCGGAGGTAGTAGTAGAGCAGAGCTGTGGCGTTGAAAGTGAACAACACCTGTACCGTGGCACTTGGACAATGTAGGGAGACGGGTTAAGGACATAACGTCACACCAAATACAGTAGGTGTATTCCAACCTACCCTGGAAGTCATGTTCTACCTGATAATTCAATTGTACCCACCTAGTGTCCCAGGACTAAATAAGTCCCTGATTAGAGGGGAAGAACAAAGAAAACACAACTGACAGATCCAGATTTGAATTTTATGGGTATGAAACACAGTATATTGCATTAACTACTTTAACACTTAAACCATGACACTGGACCGAGATGTACTTGGCGCAAAAGCGTGGCGCAGCGATAGTGCTGCAGCTTCTCGAGCACATATTGCCCATAGCAGCATGGGTAGAAAATACCACCCAAACCTTATACTTTCATGCTGTCTCCCCTGTATACACTGTACCCCGACTACCTGCCATCTGATAAAATATGCAAGGAGGAAGGAGCTCCGGCTCTCCGTAAAGAGATGGGCTTGGTTAGGCTGGACTAGAATGGGCTGGACTGAACTAGACCGAGATGGACTAGGACAGTCAATGACAGGGGAGCTTTTTGAGTGTTTATTTAGTACAGCGTTACATGCCAGGCAAATACAGAATGTAGAGTGCTGTGCTGGGTTGGAGTGCGAGTGTCAGTAGAGGCCCTGTATTAAAGGATATCAGGCAGGAACCACAGGCACCAGGTGACCAGCATCCAGAAGACTGACGCCATGAGAGCTGTAGCAGGAACCAGCGACTGCAGGGCCTGGCTCGCCAACTGCCTGCAAGTGCACACACACACTTATTGTATACGTTATAACATTGTTTCAACTAATAGAAGTCTTGAGTGAAAATTAAAAATGAGTTGTGCCATAAATGCTCCTAGAGAGTACATTTTCTACTTAATGAGCAGTCGTGTCAGCAAACGACTGCCCAGGGAGATTTGACAGAACCAAGCACGGACAGTATGAATAAAAGCAGGCTACTACTAGTCAGTATGTGAGCGCCATCTTGCGGGAGGTCCCTAGTAATACCAGCAGAGCTCTCGACATGGGGTGCACTGCGGATCTCTCAATGCATCTCAGTTAACTAGCAGTTGAAGAACACTCATAACAGCTGATCAACCCTAACTGCTGTGATGGTGTGTGGTCTCGTCTACTGGATTGACCACGGGCAGGCCAATGTGCGTTCTCACCGTTGGGCCAGGTTGACCAAAGCCATCACACAGGCCAGCAGAACCCCTTTTAGCAGCCAGGATTCTGAGCTCAAGTCAGCGATCGCTCCCAAACTGCCCAGCACAGCAACGCTGAACATAAACTGAAGACACACCTAAACAGAGACCAGGACACAGAGAGATAATCACGTAAATAATCTTTTAAAAGAGAAATACTAGTATTAATTTCAACCACAATGCGAGGAAAACTGCAGCGTTGGGATCTCTATTTTAAGCAAGAGGTTAATTATTGTTCTCCCCTTATGCTGTCGCACACACAATACTGGAAATATGGGTAAATATCTCTCATAGACATTTGTTGAGGATAGGAAAGTGTAGTGCCCCACACACCCTGTGTGTTGAAGTAACATAGGCAGAGGAAAAGTGTGTTTGTGGTGTCCATACCCTGTATCGGTTAACTAGGCGCAGGCAGCGGGAGCTGGAGCGTATCCTCTCCTGCTTGATGTGGTTGAGCATGTGGATGAGCAGGGGGCTGTGCACCTGGTGGGCCAGGTCTATGGGAGTGTGACCCTGAGGAGACAAACGCAACACAGTCACACCGTCACACTCGCAATCCTTAGTTCACCTCACACACTATAGTCACTAGGGCCATCGCTCATCCATATATTTATATGTACATATTCTTATTCATCCCTTTACATTTGTGTGTATAAGGTAGTCATTGTGAATTTGTTAGATTACCTGTTAGATATTACTGCACTGTCGGAACTAGAAGCACAAGCATTTCGCTACACTCACATTAACATCTGCTAACCATATGTATATGACCAATAAAATTGGATTTACCATAGCAAATAAATATGCACATGTTCAACTTTTAAAATAGGCCAACACATGTATCTCAGAGCCTTATATGTTAGTAACATCCTGAGTATGATGCATGTATCGATTTAGTCTACTAATTTATAACCCCCCCCCCCGCCCCAACCAGAGGTGTGTAACTGTGTGTGAAGACAACCCATCGCTATACGGCAGCCAGTGTCCTCCAGTGTCCTCCATTTATGATTAATTAGTGTGTGTGTGTGTGTGTGTGTGTGTGTGTGTGTGTGTGTGTGTGTGTGTGAGTGATCAGGTTCTCACGTTGGCGTTCTCGGCATCCACGCTAGCCCCGGCCTCCAACAGGACGTGTGCAGCGTCCACGTTTCCCGCCAGCACGGCACAGTGCAGCGGAGAGTTCCTGTTCACTTTGTCCACCGCACTCACCGACGCATTGCATTTCATCAGGAAGTTAGTGGGCTCGGGCCTGCATTCAATTATTAGTTTATTGACTTCAGATATCCCCACCAACACTAACCATGATCTTTTTAAGTAGTACATTACCAAAACAGCCTAATAGGCCAGTTATTGAGGACATATGTTATTGTAAGAATAAATGGAAAAGAAACAAATAATCATTGGGTTGCAGGGAAATGTACCCAATGATTTTCTGTGCTGCCAACATCAGGGGTGTCTGCCCATTTGAGTCAGGAAGGTCAACTTCCTACAACAGAAAAAATAGAAAATAAACTCATTGAAAAAAAAAGGGCATGTTAGACTGAAGGGAGAATAAAAGAGAAAGTAAGGATGAGGAAGCACAAGAATAAAAGTGAGAATGAGTGTGGCTGAGAGAGGAAAAGAGAGCAAGAGAGAAAGAGTCTCACCTGTCCCTTGGCCATGAGGTAGGCTGCTATGGGCATGTGTTGGAAGAGGATTGCCAGATGCAGGCTGCGGTAGCCCTCCCCGTCTGCCATAGACGGGTCTGCTCCGTACCGCAGCAGCTGGATCACCATGGAGAGGTGGCCCTGCCTGTCCACAGACAACCAAACATAAAATCACCAAACCATATTGATATGTACCCCATAACACAATTCATATCTCGGATCTCGTGCTTCTACACCTGCATTGCTTGGTGCTTACCCTGGCGTGACGTTTGGTGCTTACCCTGGCGTAACATTTGGTGCTTACCCTGGCGTGACGTTTTGATAACCATGTAAATCTCTCTAGGATAAGGTGACTTATCAATATATTTTGCCTTTATTTTACCCCGCCCCCTCCTAAAAAAAAATGAACCCCTAATTTGTTGCTAATGTGGCTACCATAAAGGACTATAAATGCAATGATCTGGACGAGACTGCCAAATTGAGGTAAAAGTAAGAATCTCTGGATTAACAATCTAGTGGATGAGTGGAACCATTTCCCTGTTTGGCTCTATGACACAGTAAATGAGAACTTGCCTCCAACCAAATTCAATTGAATAATTTAGTCCAGGACATTTTAAAAAATAAAGTTTTTTAAGGGGATCAAACAAATACACTTGTGAACAATGCAAGTTTTCCAATGAAAGGGTGCCAATATATTTGACCGAAACTGTAAGGGTGGATAGAGAGGGAGAGAGGGGTGACCTTGCCTACCAACAAAGCAATTACCTTATGGCCCAATGCAGGGGTGTGGAGTTCAGGTCACCACCTAGCTGGTCTATGGCGGCCCCTTTGGATATATAATACCTACGAAAGAGCATTGAACGGACATCTTAAAAATACACCTACCAATGTCTTTGCACAGGAATCTTCCGCTTAGCATGGGTTCCTCTTTGGGAATGACGTTGGCTTGTTGTTTGTAAGAAAAAAACTCCACATTCAAAATGTAAATGTAAAACTACATTCCTAAATCAGACACGTGTTTGATGTAGAGCCCTTACTTGACCACCTCTGCGCGGTTGTTAATGGCTGCCCAGTGTAAGAGGGAGACATTCTCCTTGTCAGGCTGCTTCACATCGTAACCAGCCTCCACCAGTTCCTTACATCGGTCCAGGATACCAAACCTAGAATCCAAGCACAGGGGACAAGATATTGAAAATCGATCCACTCGCACATAGAATACAACTTTCTATCCATCGATCTATCCCTGGTAAAATATTGTGGAAGGTGTACTGGAATAAGCATGAATCAAAAGGAAAATCTGGTACACTAAATGAGGTTACCATTTTTACAACTAGTGGTAAGCTACAAGATTCTGTCATATCTATGTACTGACACTAGGGGTAAGTATTTAGTCATGTTCATAAATTAATGCCATGGCTTTTCTGCATTTGGTCAGAAAAGTTATGCTAGTTATTAGCATGCTTGACTACAATGACATTTACATGGTCTGGTTGGAGAACAGAAATGTTGAGTTTGAGAGAGAAGTTGACCGGAAGGATGCAGGATTTTCACAGGAACAAAACCAAACACATGGTCTCATGTGGGGAAATAAAAGTATGAAAATGTATGCAGTCACCCCTGTAAGTCGCTCTCGTTAAAATAATCTAATAAATGACTAAAATGTTGTCACCAAACAGAATTTAAGGAACACCAGAAATATTGACAGATTTGATTCTGATATGTAGCTTAGAATTATATTAATAAGGCATATGCACATCCCTGAGTAAGCTATCTATCAATTTCCCTGTGCCATCCAAATGTGTGCATAGCCAAGGTAACATGACTAAAGAAAGTAGTTTATCAAACCAGAAATTCGCAGCTCGCTAGTAGTTTAAAACGGCCCCGCAACATGGTTTATAAAATTATATAAAATGTGCACCAACTCGCATAGAAAGGGACGAAAGTACAGTAGCTCCGGTAATATAGAGCTTAACTTTTGAGTGGCTTGGGCTAGAAACTCACGGTTTTAATTGATGTAAAAGCTCAAGCACGGCTGTCACGGTGCTCCGGTTTCCTCTTTGGCAGTGGAACTCAAGAGACAGCGTGAAAGCGAAGTCAGACTGGCCCATTTGGTCTTACAAGCAAAATAAAAAAGTAACCGCTCCAACAACTAAGAAAACCCATCACTCTCTGCACAGCACACCCATCATCACGGCTAAATAACATTTTAAAAACCGATGCGCAGAAACAACGGACGGATTAAAGCAGCTGAGTAGCCAGTGTGGTTAAGGGATGAATCTGGCTGCTCACAGCTGTCACATGTGATAATTTATGGAGAACTCATTCTGAACGACATCACTCTGAACTCAGTTTGATATTCTATTTGTAGAACGCATAAGGTTGCATTCTGTGCTCAGTCATAATTTTTTTTATGAGAAACACCATTATTTGTTGGTATCAAGGAGGGGATTTGTTTAATCCGGCCCGGGCAGGCGTAGCGGGTAGCCTGCCAGGTGCCCTATTCTGGCTAACAGCAATGTCGGCTTAAAACAAAAGTGATGTAGGTTAAACACTAGTATTCGGTATTTTCACATGCAATAGTGATACGTTTTTTAAATCAAAAGCAATCTGCCTTCCAAATAAAAACTATACTGAACATAAAGATAAATGCATCATGTAAAGTGTTGGTCCCATGTTTCAGGCATTGAAATAAAAGATCTCAGAAATGTTCCAAATGTTCCATAAAACACACAAATCCCGGTTCGTGAGAATTTCTCCTTTGCCTAGATAATCCATTCACCTGACAGGTGTGGCATATCAAGAAGCTGCTTAAACAATGTGATTATTATACAGGTGCACCTTGTGCTGGGGACAAAAGGCCACTAAAATGTTCAGTTTTATCACACACAAAAGTTGAGGGAGTGCGCAATGAGGGAGTGCGCAACTGGCATGCTGACTGCAGGAATGTCCACCAGAGCTGTTGCCAGATAATTTCATTTAATGTTAATTACTCTACCATAAGCCGCCGCCAACGACATTTTAGAAAATTTGGTAGTACGTCCAACCGGCCTCACAACCCGGCAACCACGTGTACCGTGTCTTGTGGGCGAGCGGTTTGCTGATGTCAATGTTGTGAACAGAGTGCCCCAAGGTGAAAGTGGCGTTTATGGTGGAAAATCCATGTCATTTATGTTTAATACTGTTTATGCATCGAATAAGGTTACGCAGTACTCTCTCATCTGTGTCTGTGGGACTGAGTTGGGCCTCTGGGGCTTGGTGCTGGCAATTGATTTATGATGGCTTGGAGAGAGAACCTACAGCCTGCATTCCATAGAATGAGTTGGTGTTTGTATACTGTGACCTAGCAGGGAGGAGATGTCTCTGGTGTGGACGGCTGATGGGAGGAACCTCGTCTTAGGGGCCAAACCCTGGTTTCCACACAATTGGAAAAGTCTTCACAGTAAACGCTATCTGGCTGGGGGATACTCCTTTCTCACATACTAATCCTAACCTTTGACCCCTTTCAGACATCTGCAGTTTGTCATGTATTCAGGAGGATGTCTCTTAACTATAAAATACTGTGGCTCAGTTCTGCTCGTTGGGCTCTCGGCAAACACTTAAGCTTTGTCTATGACCAGCTTCATTATTGCAATAATTCCAACAATATTTTTAAAAATGATTGTTTGAAGAAATAAAGTTTCTCTCGCTTGGTTAGAATTTCCACCACAGGTTATGGTATTGGTAGGCAGGCATACGCTACGGACAACAAACGCAATTGCATTTTAAAAATGAATGGTCATTTGAATACACAGACAACGAGGTCCTGAGGCCTGAGTTCACTGTGACGAGATCCTGAGGCCCATTGTCGTGCCATTCACCAAAGATTAAGATAGGCAAAAGAACACAGATACAGGACAGAGGAACTCTGCCTAGAAGGCCAGCATCCCAGAGTCACCTCTTCACTGTTGACGTTGAGACTAGTGTGTTGCGGGTAATATTTAATGAAGCTTCCAGTTGAGGACTTGTGAGGCGTCAGTTTCTCAAACTAGACACTAATGTACTTGTCCTCTTGCTCAGTTGTGCACTGGGGCATCCCACTCTATTCTGGTTAGAGCCAGTGTGCACTGTTCTTTGAAGGGAGTAGTACACAGCGTTGTACCAGATCTTCAGTTTCTTGGCAATTTCTCACGTAGAATAGCCTTCAGTTCTTCGTTTCTTGCCATTTTGAAGCCTGTAATCGAACCCACAAATGTTGATGCTCCAGATACTCAACTAGTCTAAAGGCCAGTTTTATTGCTTCTTTAAAATCAGCACAACAGTTTAACTGTGCTAACAATTGCAAAAGGGATTTCTAATGATCAATTAGCCTTTTAAAAATGATCAACAAACAAATGATTAACAAACACAACATGCCATTGGAACACATGAGTGATGGTTGCTGATAATGGGCCTCTGGAATATCTACGTACAGCCATCACGAGCACATTACAGGCAGCTGCCTATAGACATAGATTAGGGATCACTAGCCACTTTAACAATGTTCAGTATCTAGCATTACCCGTCTCATATGTATAAACCACACTCCACACTATTCTACGGTATCCGTCACTTTTAAATTGTGTTTACATATTGTATCACCCATTTCATATGTATATACTGTATTGTATTCTCTACTACACGACTGAATGTTAAAACAGCCATCTCCAGCACAACAGAGGCTGCTGCCTATAGACAGATTAGGAATCACTAGGAAATGAAACACTAGCCACTTTAATAAATGTCTTCGTATCTTGCATTACTCTATACTATTCTACAGTATTGTAGTCACTTTAATTGTTTGTAAATATTACGTCTCCCATCTCATATGTAAACTCAGCAAAAAAAAGAAACGTCCCTTTTTCAGGACCCTGTCTTTCAAAGATCATTCATAAAAATCCAAATAACTTCACATATCTTCATTGTAAAGAGTCTAAACACTGTTTCCCATGCTTGCTCAATGAACCATAAACAATGAACAGTCACCTGTGGAACAATCATTAAGACACAAACAGCTTACAGACGGTAGGCAATTAAGGTCACAGTTATGAAAACTTAGGACACTAAAGGGGCCTTTCTACTGACTCTGAAAAACACAAAAAGAAAGATGCCCAGGGTCCCTGCTCATCTGCGGGAATGTGACTTAGGCATGCTGCAAGGAGGCGTGAGGACTGCAGATGTGGCCAGGGCCAGAAATTACAATGTCAGTACTGTGAGACGCCCAAGACAGCGTTACAGGGAGACAGGACGGACAGCTGATTGTCCTCGCAGTGGCAGACCACGTGCAATAACACCTACACAGGATCGGTACATCCGAACATCACACCTGGGGGACAGGTACAGGACGGCAACAACTACTAACAAAGATTTACACCAGGAACGCACAATCCCTCCATCAGTGCTCAGACTGTCCGCAATAAGCAGAGAGAGGCTGGACTGGGGGCTTGTAGGCCTGTTGTAAGGCAGGTCCTCACCAGAAACAACGTCACCTATCGGCACAAACCCAGCGTCGCTGGCCCAGACAGGACTGGCAAAAAGTGCTCTTCACTGACGAGTCTGGGTTTTGTCTCACCACGGGTGATGGTCGGAGTCACGTTTATTGACGAAGGAATGAGCGTTACACCGAGGCCTGTACTCTGGAGCGGGATCGTTTTGTGGGTGGAGGGTCCATCATGGTCTGGGGCGGTGTGTCACAGCATCATCGGACTGAGCTTGTCGTCATTGCAGGCAATCTCAACGCTGTGCGTTACAGGGAAGACATCCTTCTCCCTCATGTGGTACCCTTCCTGCAGGCTCATCCTGACATGACCCTCCAGCATGACAATGCCACCAGCCATACTGCTTGTTCTGTGCGTGATTTCCTGCAAGACAGGAATGTAAGTGTTCTGCCATGGCCAGGGAAGAGCCCGGATCTCAATCCCATTGAGCACGCCTGGGACCTGTTGGATCGAGGGTGAGGGCTACAGCCATTCCCCCTCAGAAATGGCACCTGCAAGTTCCTGGACTTGGTGGATTTGTGGGGTAACATCTCACAGCAAGAACTGGCAAATCTGGTGTAGTCCATTTAATCCACTCCAAAAATGTCTTGTTAACAAACTATAGTTTTGGCAAGTCGGTTAGGACATCTACTTTGTGTATGACAGAAATCATTTTTTCAACAATTGTTTACAGACAGATTATTTCACTGTGTCACAATTCCAGTGGGTCAGAAGTTTACATACACTAAGTTGACTGTGCCTTTAAACAGCTTGGAAAATTGCAGAAAATTATAGAAGGCTTTAGAAGCTTCTGATAGGCTAACTGACATCATTTGAGTCAATTAGAGGTGTACCTGTGGATGTATTTCAAGGCCTACCTTCAAACTCAGTGCCTCCACTTGACCTCCTGGGAAAATCAAAAGAAATCAGCCAAGACCTCAGAAAAATGTGTAGACCTCCACAAGTCTGGTTCATCCTTGGGAGCAATTTCCAAACGCCTGAAGGTACCACGTTCATCTGTACAAAAAAATGGTACTCAAGTATAAACACCATGGGACCACGCAGCTATCATACCACTCAGGAAGGAGACACGTTCTGTCTCCTAGAGATGAACGTACTTTGATGCAAAAAGTGCAAATCAAATTACAGAACAGCAAAGGACCTTGTGAAGATGCTGGAAGAAATAGGTACAAAAGTATATATATTCACAGTAAAGCGAGTCCTATATCAACATAACCTGAAAGGCCGCTCAACAAGACAGACACCACCGCTCCAAAACCGCCATAAAAAGCCAGACTACGGTTTGCAACTGCACATGGGGACAAAGACTGTACTTTTTGGAGAAATGTCCTCTGGTCTGATGAAACAAAAAAAGAACTGTTTGGCCATAACGACCATCATTGTTTGGAGGAAAAAGGGGGATGCTTGCAAGCCAAAGAACACCATCCCAACTTTGAAGCTCGGGCGTTGCAGCATCATGTGGTGGGGGTGCTTTGCTGCAGGAGGGACTAGTGTACTTCACAAAATAGATGGCATCATGAGGGAGGAAAATTATATAGTTATATTGAAGCGAACTCTCAAGACATCAGTCAGGAAGTTAAAGCTTGGTCGCAAATGGGTCTTCCAAATGGACAATGACCCCAAGCAATCTTCCAAAGTTGTGGCAAAATGGCTTAAGGACAACAAATTCAATGTATTGGAGTGGCCATCAAAGCCCTGACCTCAATCCCATTGAACATTTATGGGCAGAACTGAAAAAGAGTGTGTGAGCAAGGAGGCTAACAAACCTGACTCAGTTACACCAGCTCTGTCAGGAGGAATGGGCCAAAATTCACACAAACTATTGTGGGAAGCTTGTGGAAGGCTACCCAAAACGTTTGACCCAAGTTAAACAATTTAAAGGCAATGCTACCAAATATTAATTGAGCGCATGTAAACTTCTGACCCACTGGGAATGTGATGAAAGAAAAGCTGAAATAAATCACTATTATTCTGACATTTCACATTCTTAAAATAAAAGTGGTGATCCTAACTGACCTTAGACAGGGAATTTTTACTATGATTAAATGTCAGGAATTGTGAAAAACTGAGTTTTACCTCTCTGGGATTTAAGTCAAAACTGTAACTCTGCCACTGAGGAATATTCCCTGTCTTCATGGTAAGCAACTCCAGTGTATATTTGGCCTTGTGTTTTGGGGTATTGTCCTGCTGAAAGGTACTCAGTAAAATGTTTTAGTGGATTTGCTCCAAACATATTTTTGTATTATTTAGAACAAAAAGGTTATTGCTTTGCTACATTTTTTTTCAGGATTAGTCTAGTGCCTTGTTGCAAACAGGATGTACGTTTTGGAATATTTGTCATCTGTACAGGCTTCCTTCTTGTCACTGTCACTTATGTTAGTATTGTGTAGTAACTACAATGTTGTTTATCCGTTTTCTCCTATCACAGCCATTAAACTGTCACATTGGCCCCATGGTGAAATCCTAGAGCGGTCCATTTCCACTTCTGCAACTGAGTTAGGAAGAACACCTGTATCGTTGTAGTGACTGGGTGTATTGATACACCATCCAAAAGTGTAATAAATAACTTCACCATGCTCAAAGGGATATTCAATTTCTACTTTTAATTTATTTATACCCATCTACCAATAGGTGCCCTTCTTTGCGAGACATTAGAAAACCTCCCTGGTCTTTGTGGTTTAATCGTTGTTTGAAATTCACTCATCGACTGAGGGACCTCACAGATAATTGGATGTGTGGGTACAGAGAAAAGGTAGTCATTAAAAAAATAATTTTAAACCCTATTCTTGCACAGAGTGAACCCATGCAACTTATGTGACTTACGAGTCCTGTTTATTGACTACAGCTCAGCTTTCAACACCATAGTGACCTCAAAGCTCATCATTAAGCTAAAGGACCCTAGGACTAAACGCCTCAACTGGATCTTTGACTTCCTGACAGGCCACCCCCGGGTGGTAAGGGAAGGCAACAACACATCTTCCACGCTGATCCTTAACACGGGGGCCCCTCAGGGGTGCGTGCTTGGTCCCCTCCTGTACTCCCTGTTCACCCACGACTGCATGGCCAAGCACAACTCCAACACCCTCATTTGTCATGGACTACAGGAAAAGGAGGGCCTAGCATGCCCCCATTCACATCAACAGGGCTGTAGTGGAGCAGGTCGAGAGCTTCAAGTTCCTTGGTGCCCACATCACCAAAAAATGATCATGGTCCAAACACACCAAGACAGTTATGAAGAGGGCATGACAATGCCTATTCCCCCTCAGGAGACTGAAAAGATTTGGCATGGGTCCTCAAAAGGTTATACAGCTGCACCATCGAGAGCATCCTGACTAGTTGCATCACTGCCTGGTATGGCAATTGCTCGGCATCTGACCACAAGGCGCTACAGAGGGTAGTGCGTACGTCCCAGTACATCAATGGGGACAAGCTTCCTGCAATCCAGGACCTCTATACCAGGCAGTGTCAGAGGAAGGCCCTAAAAATTGTCAAAGACTCCAGCCACCCTAGTCAGAGGCGGTTCGCTCTGCTACGGCACGGCAAGCAGTACCAAGTCTAGGTCCAAAATGCTCCTTAATAGCTTTTAACCCCCCCCCCCCCCCCCCCCCCAGCAATAAGACTGCTGAACAGTTAATCAAATGGCATTTTTGTTCCACTGCTGCTACTTGCTGTTTATTATCTATACCCCTTACTTAAATGTACATATTACCTACTAACCCGTAACCCCACACATTGACTCGGTACCAGTACCCCCTGTATATAGCATCATGTTATTATTATTTTTTTCGTCTATTTAAGTAAATATTTTCTTAACTCTTATTTTTCTTACAACTGCATTGTTGGTTAAGGGCTTGTAAGTAAGCATTTCACAGTCAGATCTACACTGGTTGTTTTCGGCACATGTGACTAATAACATTTTATTTTATTTGTTAATAAGCACATATTTACTCCTGTGCTTAAGGTTGAATACTTATTGAAACAAGACATTTCAGATGTTCCTTTTTATTCTAAAAACACAATTCCACTTTGAAATGATGGGGTATTGTGTGTAGGCCAGTTACAAAAGAAATCTCAATGCAATCAAATTTTAGATTCAGGATGTAACCCAACAACATGTGGAAAAAGTCCAGGGGTATGAATACTTTCTGAAGGCAATGTTGATGGGAGGGCATACAGGCTGTCGACTATTAACGTGTAATTTGTCTAAATGAGTAATGGAAACACTTCAAACACTACATTTTTATTCAACACTAGGTTTTGCAAAATAGTGTTTGAGCACTGCACAAGTTAATGGAAACCGCTAATGATTGAAATGACACCGACCCTGTATTCAAGAGCATGTGTCTCAAACGATAGCTAGCTAAAGTCAGCGGGCTATAGTTAATAACTTCCGTGTGTAATCATTTGGGCTATAGAAAACATACAAGCAACTATAATTTGCATCTATCAACTATAATTACAGCACAATTTTGAATACAGATTGCACTCCAAAATTCCCAGTAAGGAAACAAGTTTGTTGCGTGGAGTGCATGCGGACAGTCTCCAGAGAAGGTAATGATCACACAGGGAGAAGATCGCGAGAGTCACCCGCAATGTTTTTTTTTACAGATCTACACGATTCACGTAGATGAATATTGCCAAAGAGTGACAAGTTTGCAATCCCTGAAAGCTATTCAGCACTCAGTATTGCCATTTGGCAATTCTTACTGCTCGGATCACTACTGCTTTGTGGATCTCAAGGGATGATTTCAAATGAAAATATATTACCCATACAGTGCAATACTTTTGACCTGAGCTATGGGGCTGGGATCAGAACAATTGCATTGAGTGGGCATTTATAGGGTTTAATATGAGACACAACAGTGGTGAATCTTACTGTGTTGCTTTGACAATGTCCCAGCTGCTGCTGTCATCCATATGCGACCGTTTCTTGGGCTGCTGAGTGGGGTCTATCATCTGGTCAGCTCGTGGGCCAAATTGGCCATGGAAAGCAGGCATGAACCCATGCGCCAAACCACCGCCGTGACCCCCGAATCCATGCACCGCAGGCCCATGCGAGTGACCCCCGTGGCCTTGGCAACTGTCATGGTTGTGAACCTGTCAAATACACAAAAAGAGAGAATGGGTACATTATCAACTGTAGATGGAAATTCTCGATTTTGGTAAGTTTGCCTAACTTGCAAATAGATGGTACGCAGTGATTGACATTAAGGGTTGGCCTACTGCCTGGGGCATTTGAACGGAGCAGTCATGCAAGTTGAGCGTGCTCGGAGGTTGACCCATTGGGCAGGTGATAAAAAAAGACAAAATCATGAAAACAACCAAACTGCAAAGAATTCCAGTAGCCTGATCTTTCTGGTTCCTCCCCATTGTTTAAGAAAAAGACAGACAATTTATGGCATTTATGCAATTCTATGGTAATGGAATTGCACTGAGACTCAAATGTATGCCAAACAAAAAAACATTGATTTCAAAGTTTAACAAACCATTAAAACTCCATGTACAAGGACTACTTTGAACAACTTACACTGAAGATTTTACAAAAAAACATTTACTGCAAGAACTGTGCAGCTGCAAAGTGTGCTAACAGAATTTCGGTAAAATCTCCCTCAGTTAAAAAATAAATAAAAATCTGTCCAAGTTTTCCAAACATTAAGTTAAATCCCCGAATTAAGATTCAACAATGTTTGCAGAATGAAATGGGGCACCAGCTATGACTAATCTATTATTTTGGTTAACTACAGTAAGTGAAGTGGATTTACACCCAGTAACGGAATTGCGATAACAGAATTGAATCATGGGTCCCTGATCTGTACTCCACAGAAATGCATAATTATGGATATGAATGTCATTCTCTTCATGGTAATGCATCCTAAATAGGTATACAAAAGGTATAAATATGCAATATCCTCCTTTGCATATGTGGGTATTATTCTACACACTGGCAATTATGTTAATGTATACTCAACTCATGTGCTCTACTGTGTACTGTAGTATACTTTTCTTTAAAAAGGTGACTACGGGTCCTGGCAGCCAGTAAAAAGGCTATCACTGGGAAATGGTGACTAAGAAGCACTCATCATTTTAAATATAACATGTCATATTATACAGCATATAAACACTAAATAGGTCAGGAACCAGATAGGTAGCCTAAGAATTACTAAGGCTATATTTTATGGCCTATTTAAATTATTTCAAGGCTATAGCCTACAGAGTGCGACACACTAGGCTGGCAGGAACATGATATTTTGGTAGGCAATTTATTTTTGTAATCATTTACTTATTAAACTTGCATTTGGAATTTCTTGTAAAAAAAGAATTCTTACATAATCATAATATGTTGTAGACAAAATAATGAAAAGGGCTTTGTGGTAGCTTCAATAATGACACAGACTTGAAGTTGAACAAGTCATTGCATGAATAGATTTTTTTAATGCACGACTTGGCCTTAACTCGACCCATTCTTCCTGGGACTCGACTTGAGAGACGGACCTAGTGACTGGAAAAATAATTACAATGGCTGGGTATAATTTGTGTTGCGTTCCAACAGGAATTTGTTGCCAACAAACAATGCATAAAAGGTTGTATAGCAGCATAATAAAATACCAGGTAGGGAGTGGGCTATTTAATTACGTTTTTCACTCACCACGTTTACTCCGAAAAATGTCTGTCCTCACTCTGATAGCCTATGGACAAACATGAACTTCTTCGGGATCAGTGTCATGTCCACAGGACGGTTAAGCTAACGTAGGCTAATGCAATTAGCATGAGGTTGTAAGTAACAAGAACATTTCCCAGGAAATAGACATATCTGATATAGGCAGAAAGCTTAAATTATTGTTAATCTAACTGCACTGTCCAATTTACAGTAGCTATTACAGTGAAAGAATACCATGCTATTGTTTAAGGAGAGTGCACAATTTTGAACATGAAGTTATTAATAAACAAATTAGGCACATTTGGGCAGTCTTGGTATATTAAAAAAATTCAACAAATGTAATGGTTCATTGGATCAGCCGTTTAAAAAAAAAAGTGTACGTGCACTGCTGCCATCTAGTGGTCAAAACCTAAACGGCACCCAGCCTGGAATAATACATTATGGCCTTGCCTTGCATTTCAAAGATGGTACAAAAAAATACAACAGTTGTTTTTTCTTTGGATGATCCTTCACCAGATCTATTGTGTTATATTCTCCAACATTTCTACAAACTTTAAAGTGTTTCCTTTCAAATGGTACCAAGAAAATGCATATCATTGTTTCATGGCCTGAGATACAGGCAGTTAGATTTGGGTATGTCATTTTAGGTGATTTATTTGTTTTTTTAATGGAAGGATCCTTAAGAGGTTTTTACCAGCTACGTGGTGAGTTGATGCCTATTCGGCAGCTAGTTAACTAGGTGAATTGATCATGCTACTCTGTACTATATGCGTTGTTTGTTGGCAACCTTGTACTTTCCTACGTTTTTAGAAAAGATTCCCGTTTGAACGTTTCACAAATTATACCCATCCGTGACTTGATCCCATATCTGGGAAACAGCCACCAGTTGATAGACCTAGTTAAGCTAGTTACTGCAGCTTTGTTAGAAAGTTAACTACCTAATACAGTTTCCCCAGTTCTACGATACACACATACAGCTACCTAATCAACCTGGCTACAGTAGCTATACTGAATAACGTCAGCTGCATAGACGATGACAGTTGTCTGAAATGTTGTTGGTAATCTAACATTACATACCTACTGATCAGTGCTAGTTTAGTTATTAGCTATCCATCTGCCTTGACATGCTTGACTGCTACCTCTTCTCAATGGCATTTCCCCAAACTTGCTGCCAATTCATGAAGCGTCCAACCTTAGGCTAACTAGCTACCTAGCTAGATATGATGGCTATTTTAGCACCGCTCTAAATAGAAAGCAAGTATTCCCTTCCTCTTCAATCAATAATCACTGTAAAGTTAAACTTACGCCGTTATCGCCCTTCCAATCCATTGTACAGCCAGAAATGTGACGAGAGGACAACGAAAATCGTTTAATTTTGCGCGAACTCCCTTCGGCCTCAACTTCCTTCTTCTTCTTCTTCTTCTTCCTCAGTGATTTTATATGGCGGTTGGCAACCAACTAAGGTGCATTACCTCCGCCAACTGGACTGGAGTGTGGCCAAGAGACAGTGAAGGTCATTGTGCGTTTCAATTGATATTGTTAATTCTGTCTATCTACTCCGATTTTAGAGCACTCTCAAACAGAGTAACTGATGAATTTACAATATGCCCGGTGCAAAAAAATACCTTTATTAAATTGTTGCCAGCAGCACAGTTAGTCACCAATGTTATGGATAACATGAAAACAGCCTAACCAGCTCTACTAGGTCGAGTAAAATTGTCAAGAGTGTGGGGGTGTTCTCTCATTTGTGTTTGGAAGTAACTAGCCAACGTTAGCCAGTTAGCTTGACTACAGTTGAACGCTTGCCAGAGCGTCCAGTGTACGCTCCGAATGCTCCGAGAGCGAAACGCTCTGAATTTATGAACCTATGAATCAACAATCTGACTGACAACGCTCTGGATTTACGAACGCCCAGAGCGCACTCTGGCACTCCAGATTGAATTTATGAACACACCCGAAATCGTAAAAAGTCGACCTAGTAATTTGTTATGCTAGCAAAACGTTGCATAGCACCACCATCAACTTCCGGTATACAAGCAAAACTCTAGAACTCTCAACTGGAATGATTGTGAGAGTGGATCGTTTACAGTATACTACAATGAACGAATAGTATATAGTCATTATGCAGTATGTTAATATGAGTATTCGAACACAGTTTGAAACACTAGGCTAAATAGTATTTTGAAAGTGGTGGGGAAACATCCGTCTGGCTGGGGGGGTATGATCTTTGGATACAGTGGAACATGTTCTATTTCAGTGCCAAATATATGTTAGAGAAAGGGAGCGATTGTTAGTAGATTTGAGGAGTAATGGGGTTGAAGAGCTAGGATTAAGTGAACTCTTGGGGGAATCTTCAGGGGATGTAGCACTTAATTATGTATTTAGGGAGATGAGATTATTGGGTAGAATTTTGACCTTAAGAATTATGTGAATAATCAAGTCAATAAACATTGGGTAGTTAGATAGCAGATAGTTAATATACTGCCTGGCAAGTTTGATGTATTAGTAACCAACTAATACCGGTACATACTGCTGTAATGCTATGCGGTTCGTAAGGATAGCGTAGCTAACAAATTGTCAGCCATTACTTTATTACATTGCTCAACATTTGTCATAATTTGTATAGGCTCTCGTTGGACTTCGACTCTATATTTTACACCATTTTGTCAAATTGGAAAACATTGTGGCGCCACACCCATTTTCAGAAGAATTGCATATTTATTTTGTATTTATTTTTACTTTTATTTAACTAGGCAAGCCAGTTAAGAACAAATTCTTATTTACAATGACGGGCTACATCGGCCAAACCCGGACGACGCTGGGCCAATTGTGCACCGCCCTATGGGTCTCCCAATCACGGCCGAATGTGATACAGCCTGGATGTAGTGATACATTTTGTGTGCTCTGATAGGGGCTCCACCTCTCCCCTCTCTTTGTTGCTGCCATGATCACTCATGGTCCAGTTACCACTAAAATGCAATCTGCATAAACTAAGAGGCATCTGGATTCAATTCTCAAATCTAAGGATAAAAAAAATCTTCAAAACACCACAACACTGATAGACTGGCTGGATATAATTACTGTTGGTTGACCAGGCAGAATTAAACAGAAAACCTCAAAGCCAAACAATAGAAGACGATTACTGTTTGAGATTTAATATGTGACTGGAGAGTTAATGAAGGGTGGGACACGGCTATTGTTCTGAACCGCAATACGATGCTTATCTTCAATGTCCACTGTAGAACTTCTTCTACGTGCTTCTACACCTGCATTGCTTGCTGTTTGGGGTTTTAGGGTGGGTTTCTGTACAGCACTTTGATATATCAGCTGATGTAAGAAGGGCTATATAAATACATTTATTTTGATTTGATTTAGAACTGTAAACAGAAGCCAGCTTATCCAATTCTTCTCAACTTCTTTTTATTCCTGTTTGCTCCTTTAAAATACTTTGAGCTAATTCCTTAATAAGAATATGATACAAGGCAATGAAGGCACATACTATACCGAACAAAAACATGTAAGGTGTTGGTCCCATGTTTCATGAGCTGAAATAAAATATCCTTGAATTCTTCCATACGCACACAAAGCTTATTTCTCTAACATGTTGTGCACAGATTTGTTTACATCCCTGTTAGTGAGAATTTCTCCTTTGCCAAGATAATTAATCCGCCTGACAGGTGTGGCATATCAAGAAGTTGATTAAACAGCATGATCATTACACAGGTGCCCCTTGTGCTGGGGACACTAAAATGTGCAATTCTGTCACACAACACAATGCCACAGATGTCTCAAGGTTTGAGGGTGTGTGCAATTGGCATGATGACTGCAGGAATATCCACCAGAGCTGTTGCCAGATAATTTAATGTTCAATTCTATACCTTAAGCCGCCTCCAATGTCATCTTAAGAGAATTTGGCAGTACCCCCAGCAGGCCTCACAACCGCAGACCATGGGTAACCACGCCAGTGTAGCATGGTTCGTTCTGTGTTGTGTACTTTTAATTAGGACGCTGACACAACTGGAGGTCTGCTAGTTGAATTATTTTTATTTGCCCTGCACACGAAGAGCCAACACACAATGTTAGCCCTTGGCGCAGTCATAACTCTCAGGCACCTTGCTAGCCGAAGGTCCAGCAAAACAGACCAATAAGGGGGTACGAAAATACAGATGACCTGCGATGGGCTAAACCAAAATATACAAAACTTTTACAATCACATGTATGTACAATATTGATATGAAAAAGTGTTTGAACAACAAAGAATAACATTAGCTATGCAGCTGTAATTAAAAAATTTAAAACACACTGAATTATTATTATATTATTAACATCCCCTCTTGACCTGGCCTATTTGAATTGGTCCTTGTGTGCAACTTGGTGCCTAATCTAAGGGAACAACATCACACTGCTACACCAGCCCAGGCCCTCCACATACGGCTTCTTCACCTATGGGATCGTCTGAGACCAGCTACCCGGACAGCTGATGAAACTGTGTTTGCATAATGGAAGAATTTCAAATCAAATTGTATTTGTCACTTACACGTGTTTAGCAGATGTTATTGCGGGTGTAGTGAAATGCTTGTGCTTCTAGTTCCGACAGTGCAGCAATATCAAACAAGTAATATGTAACAATTTCACAACATATATACCCAATACATACAAATCTAAGTAAGGAATGGAATTAAGAATAAATATATGGATGTCAGAGCATCATAGACTAAGAAACAGTACAATAGTATAGAATACAGTATATACACATGAGTAATGCAAGAAATGTAAACATTATTTAAGTGACATTATTAAAGTGACTAGTGTCCCATTTATTAAAGTGGCCATTGATTTCAAGTCTGTGTATGTAGGCAGTGCAGTTGTCGTACGAGGCAGTGATACAGCCCGACAGGATGCTCTCAATTGTGCATCTGTAAAGGTTCGTGAGGGTTTTAGGTGACAAGCAACATTTCTTCAGCCTCCTGAGGTTGAAGAGGCGCTGTTGCACCTAACTCACCTTCGATGGCCACTGGTACACTGGAGAAGTGTGCTCTTCACGGATGAATCCCGGTTTCAACTGTATCGGAAGATGCCGTCATGTGGATGAGCGGTTTGCTGATGTCAACGTTGTAAACACAGTGCCCCATGGTGGCGGTGGGGTTATGGTATGGTCAGGCATAAACTACAGACAGCAAACACAATATGTGTTATCAATAAATTACTGATGGCAATTTCAATGCACAGAGATACTGTGACGTGATTCTGAGGCCCATTGTCCTGCCATTCATCCACCTCCATCACCTCATGTTTCCGCATGGTAATGCACAGCCCCATGTCACAAGGATCTGTACACAATTCCTGGAAGCTGAAAATGTCCCATTTCTTCCATGGCCTGCATACTCAACAGACATGTCACACATTGAGCATGTTCAGGATGCTCTGGATGGACGTGTTCCAGTTCCCGCCAATATCCAGCATCTTCGCACAGCCATTGAAGAGGAGTGAGACAGCATTCCACAGACCACAATCAATAGCCTGACCAACTTTATGCAAAGGAAATGTCGCGCTGCATGAAGCAAATGAGGCAAATGGTGGTCACAACATATACTGACTGGTTTTCTGATCCATGCCCATACCTTTTTAAAAAAAATATATATCTGTGACAAACAGATGCATATATGTATTTGAAGTCATGTGAAATCTATAGATTAGAGCATAATGGATTTATTTCAAATGACTACCTTATATGAACTGTAACTCAAATTGTTTCATGTTGCCTTTATATTTTTGTTCAGTGTAAATACTGCACTCTGACTCACAAAACTAATTTTCTAGATTCATAATAGTGTTGTTAGACAAAGCAAGGAAAGTGAACTTCAAAATGTGATGTAGTTTTATTGGAATTTGCAGCTGCTAGCATCTGACATGACTTACTGCATCTACAGTGCATTCTGAAAGTACTCAGACCACTTGACTTTTTCCACATTTTGTTACGTTACAGCTGTTAGAATATTTTCAGATAAATACACAACTCAGAGGACTTAAGGTCAAGAGGGAATTAATGATCAATGGAAATAGTTGTTTCATTCTAATGGGGAACTGAAGATTAATGGGTCAGGGACACGGGAGGTATTCTAGTCTGGGACTCATAGCTACATGTGGCATGTTCGCATTGGTCTGAGTTGTCTATACATTAAGCCTGAAACGGGATACTTATTATTATTGGCCCAGGTTTACTGCAAGGAAATCTAAAAGGTCAACCATAGGCTAGGCTTGGGTATACAGTGGGGCAAAAAAGTATTTAGTCAGCCACCAATCGTGCAAGTTCTCCCACTTAAAAAGATGAGAGAGGCCTGTATTTTTCATCATAGGTACACTTCAACCATGACAGACAAAATGAGAAAAAAAATCCAGAAAATCACATTGTAGGATTTTTTATGAATTTATTTGCAAATTATGGTGGAAAATAAGTATTTGGTCACCTACAAACAAGCAAGATTTCTGGCTCTCACAGACCTGTAACTTCTTCTTTAAGAGGCTCCTCTGTCCTCCACTCGTTACCTGTATTAATGGCACCTATTTGAACTTGTTATCAGTATAAAAGACACCTGTCCACAACCTCAAACAGACACACTCCAAACTCCACTATGGCCAAGACCAAAGAGCTGTCAAAGGACACCAGAAACAAAATTGTAGACCTGCACCAGGCTGGGAAGACTGAATCTGCAATAGGTAAGCAGCTTGGTTTGAAGAAATCAACTGTGGGAGCAATTATTAGGAAATGGAAGACATATAAGACCACTGATAATCTCCCTCGATCTGGGGCGCCATGCAAGATCTCACCCCGTGGGGTCAAAATGATCACAAGAACGGTGAGCAAAAATCCCAGAACCACACGGGGGGACCTAGTGAATGACCTGCAGAGAGCTGGGACCAAAGTAACAAAGCCTACCATCAGCAACACACTCCTGCAGTGCCAGACGTGTCCCCCTGCTTAAGCCAGTACATGTCCAGGCCCGTCTGAAGTTTGCTAGCCTGTTGAGACTCTAGGGGCAGTATTTTCATTTTTGGGAGAGAAAAAAACGTTCCTGTTTTAAACAGGATATTTTGTCAGGACAAGATGCTAGAATATGCATATAATGATGACAGCTTTGGATAGAAAACACTCTAACACTTCAAAACTGTAAAGATATTGTCTGTGAGTATAACAGAACTGATGTTGCAGGCGATAGCCTGAGAAAAATCCAATCCGGAAGTGCCCCAGGTTTTGAAAGCGCTGCGTGCCAATAAGTCCCCATTGACCTGTGAATGTGCTATGAACCAGCATACGCTTTCTACATATTCCCCAAGGTGTCTACAGCATTGTGACGTAGTTTTACGCATTTATGTTGAAGAATGCCCATAGGGGGCTACATTGCACAAGTGGTCACATGATGCTCCCGGAGAGAAAATCTCGCATAAAGTACAGAGGTAGCCATTATTCCAATCGCTTCTACTGAGAAACCAATTGTCCCGGTGGATATATTATCGAATAGATATTTGAAAAACACCTTGAGGATTGATTCTAAACACCGTTTGCCATGTTTCTGTCGATATTATGGAGCTAATTTGGAATATTTTTGGGTGTTGTCATGACCGCAAATTCCGGTCGATTTCTCAGCCAAACGTGAAGAACAAACGGAGCTATTTCGCCTACAAAAATAATATTTAGGGAAAAAATGAACTTTGGCTATTTACCTGGGAGTCTCGTGAGTGAAAACATCCGAAGTTCATCAAAGGTAAACGATTTAATTTGATTGCTTTTCTGATTTTCGTGACAAGGTTGCCTGCTGCTAGCAAGGCATAATGCTATGCTAGGCTATCAATAAACTTACACAAATGCTTGTCTAGCTTTGGCTGTAAAGCATATTTTGAAAATCTGAGATGACAGGGTGATTAACAAAAGGCTAAGCTGTGTTCCAATATATTTCACTTGTGATTTTCATGAATAGGAAGATTTTCTAGGAAGATTTATGTCTGTTGCGTTATGCTAATTAGTGTCAGATGATGACAACGGTCCCATTCACGGGATGGGGTGTCACTAGAGGCAAGAGAGCATTTGGATGATCCAGAAGAAGATTGGGAGTATGTCATATGGTCAGATGAAACCAAAATATAACTTTCTGGTAAAAACTCAACTCGTCGTGTTTGGAGGACAAAGAATGCTGAATTGCATCCAAAGAACCCCATACCTACTGTGAAGCATGGGGGTGGAAATATCATGCTTTGGGACTGTTTTTCTGCAAAGGGACCAGGACGACTGATCCATGTAAAGGAAAGAATGAATGGGGCCATGTATCGTGAGATTTTGAGTGAAAACCTCCTTCCATCAGCAAGGGCATTGAAGATGAAACGTGGCTGGGTCTTTCAGCATGACAATGATCCCAAACACACCGCCCGGGCAACGAAGGAGTGGCTTCGTAAGAAGCATTTCAAGGTCCTGGAGTGGCCTAGCCAGTCTCCAGATCTCAACCCCATAGAAAATCTTTGGGGGGAGTTGAAAGTCCGTGTTGCCCAGCAACAGCCCCAAAACATCACTGCTCTAGAGGAGATCTGCATGGAGGAATGGGCCAAAATATCAGCAACAGTGTGTGAAAACCTTGTGAAGACTTACAGAAAACGTTTGACCTCTGCCATTGCCAACACAGGGTATATAACAAAGTATTGAGGTAAACTTTTGTTATTGACCAAATACTTATTTTCCACCATAATTTGCAAATAAATTCATAAAAAATCCTACAATGTGATTTTCTGGATTTTTTTTCCTCATTTTGTCTGTCATAGTTGAAGTGTAACTATGATGAAAATTACAGGCCTCTCTCATCTTTTTAAGTGGGAGAACTTGCATAATTGGTGGCTGACTAAATAGTTTTTTGCCCCACTGTATATATATATATATACATACATAGACCGGCACCCCTTGTCTTACCAGAGGCCGCTGTTCTATCCTACCGAAAAAGCATAAAACCCGCCAGATCTATGTTATTAATGTCCGTCATTCAGCCAAGACTCGGTGAAACATAAGATATTACCGTTTTTAATGTCCTGATGGTAGGACATACGTGATCACAGTTTGTCTATTTTATTATCGATTGATTGTATGTTGGCTAATAGGACCGATGGTAAAGGAAGAACGTGACGGATCGTTACAACCCCCCCTGACCTTTATCCTCGACCTCCGTCTCTTTCTCTTGCGAATAACAGGGATGAGGGCCTTGACAGGCATATGAAGTAAATCCTTACTATCTAGAAGCTCTTTTCGGTCATAAGACACGATGGCAGAAACATTATGTACAAAATAAGTTGGGAAAAAAACATGCACAATTGGTTATGGGATCATAACGGCAGCCGTGATGGCGCCATTCTGTTGTGTGGACCTCTATGAATCATTAACTGAAATAGGAACAATTTACTGTAGCTAGGGACAGTTAGCTGCTTGCACATACAATAAATATGTGTACAACTTTCTACAAATTATTTTGCCACTGTAAATTCTCAAAAACATGATGGTTCTTATCACACTAAAAGCGATCTTGATGATTAAATTATTTGTGTTGCTCCTTCCTTCACAGGTCCTCTGCTTGCCATACTAGAGAGACACACTCTGTTCCGTCCTCAACTTGCGGACCTGCCCTGAGGATGTTATACACCACTGTTGCGCCTTCAGTCATGTTGATTTCCGACTGGTTGTCTTTGGACTACATGCCATGGGCTGACTGACCTGAACAGAAATACAATATTCATCACTTTCCTCATATTGGACTACTCTGATTAGTTATGAGGTCACAGGAAATAGACTCATTACTCATAAATCATTGCAGCTCACTTGACTGCATCTGACAGTGGATAGCAGAGCTCTCTGGTGTTTCACCATTTGAAATTAAACAACAAAAATGTAAATTACCATTGTTTTACGCTTCGAACACACCGACTGCGTCGTTGCATCCCTGCTGCATAACATTTTGCGCAGCTAGGCAATTATACTGATGCAGGTACCTTTTGCAAATGGTCGCATGCAGTTGGACACATGGAGGAGAGAATCATTTTCGCAGTATCCTCAAAACCGTGTCTTTTTGACACAACTGCTGACAGCTACAGGGACATAAACACAAAATGCTGCTTGGAGACAAGTGTCCACGATAGTAGGATTGCCAGGTCAGTTTAGTAGTGAGCTTGTGCTAGATGTGGCTAGTTAGCTAGCTAGCTGGTGTGTGTGAAAGAAATAGTCAAATAAATTATGCTAGTTACTACCCCTGATAACTTTACCAAATAATCATGTTTGAAAGATTGAGAGTGTGTATGCTATATAAATAGTAATAGAAATGGTAGATACTACTGTACCCCTGATAATTTGGTCAGATAAACGTGTGTGTGTGTCTATGTGTACAGTAGGTGACATGTCCATGATAGCTATCTAATAACTATAGTTATGCTAGGTAATGGTTTGGCTTATCATGTTCATGTCTATGTAGAAGAAGACTGTAGGAGGGAGTGGAGAGGACTCAAGGACAGGTATCAGAGAGAGAGAAGGGCAGAGAAAGAGAAGAAGAGGTCTGGGTCAGCAGCTTCAGGCCAGCAGCCTTGGCGCCTCTGCCACATTCTTTCTTTTCTGGATCCATTTATTGTGCCTAGGGCAACGAGTGGAAATTTTACAGCCAGACCCTCTACTACGTCATCCA
This sequence comes from Oncorhynchus kisutch, assembly GCF_002021735.2. Classification (NCBI taxonomy): domain Eukaryota; kingdom Metazoa; phylum Chordata; class Actinopteri; order Salmoniformes; family Salmonidae; genus Oncorhynchus; species Oncorhynchus kisutch. Next base: position 54,748,070 of record NC_034176.2, read on the forward strand.
CAAGTGTTGTTGCCACCGGTGAATCAAGACCCTCAACGTCACCTACAAATGCGACCATCACCTCCACCGGTGGAGTGAGACTCTCTACAACATCATCCACGAGTATGACCACTACCGGTGCAGCCATGGAAGATGATGAAAGGGAGGAAGCACCTCTGGATCTAGGACCACCTGAGATCATTATGAACCTCACGGAAGTGACCACCTCGTTGAACAGGATGTGGCCGTGGAAAGAAACAGAGAGAGAAACTAAGAGGAACAACGTCACACCAGGCGTCATCGGAGGTACCAGCCCCCAGATCCACTCAACTCATTTCAGCAGAGGCTCCTCCAAGCTGTCGAGAGGGATGCAGCCCAACCTGATGCTCACAGGATGGAGGATGAAGAGACCCTCTTTGCCATGTGCCTTGTGCCAACACTGAAGAGGCTGCCTCAACAAAGAAAAGCAGCAATCAAGGTTAAAATGTATCAACTGCTTTTCGAAGCCGAGTTCAATGGTAAGTTTTTTTTCTCTCCACATCACAGGTAGTGTCATAATTGTGCGACAGTGAAGTAAAGTAGGTCATTTTTATAGTATAGTCATGTAGGTTAATTGGTATTTCCGATCAAAGTATTAATACGAGGCAAATGTATAGCTGTTGTTTCTGGGTTAGAAAATTACCTAAAACAGTTTGCTATCAAAATATCTGCCTGTCATATTCATCTTTTGATCTGAAATACAAATTCCATGAGTAAACAGCAAGTATTACCAACTTTACCACACTGTTCCTATATTTATGCCATTAACTACACTATGCAAACAGTATTTAGTTAACATAAATCTCACCTTTTATGGTGTCATATTATGTCAAGCTTGTATGTGTTGTTTTTCTCTTCCCTTTCAGAAATGGAGTCAATTTAGCTGACCAGCTCACAGGAAGGACAGGAAGAGGAGAGGAGTTGTCTGGTTGTTGTTTTGACCTCCCTCATTGTACCTTTCTTTTCACACACGTCAGTTCCGTTTAAATTCAGTCAATTCATAAAGTAATTTGTTTATTAAGTCTTAGGGTAGCATTCATTATTAGTGTTTACATAGATTTCTGAATTGAAACTCATACGGAGTTTTCACAGATGCTCTTGGTCTCTTACGAGGTCAATATATTTCTTTAATTTAAAACCACTTGAAAACCAGGGTGTTGAAACTTTTTGTGAAGTTATGTTCCATCGACTGGTCCGTGACGTCCAGGGGCCATTTGTTTGTTTAGCTGTGTTATGGCTACATATTATTCCCTTTTTCTCAGAGACAGACACACACACACCTCTTCGTACCTCAGATCTCCAGTGCCCTGCCCTCTCTCTTTATGGCCATGTCTGAAGTTCCTCTACTACGTCTAGGCTTTATGAGTAGTCCCTGTATCGGTATGCAGTTGTGCCAAAAATACATGCTCTTGCTGTTCTCTTACAGATTACAGGCTACACATTCATAAAAATAAAAAAATCTGCACGCACGCACACACCTCTTTCAATAGTTTTATTTTTACAACACACATACTTGTCATGTTCTTTCCTGTACTTGAATAGTTATTAAATTATGTTTTCATAGTCAGTTGTTTATTAATATCTAATTTAGACTTAATCTGCTCATTTCTTCCCTACACCTTTGCTGATCTAAGACAAGATGAAAGTAAAAACATCCAGCGTAGGGCCTCATGAGGTTGGGTCTTAAAGGGAAGGCCTCATCGCCGACGAAGACGTGGGGAACAGGTCCCAGGTCTTCAGCCCCAGGGAGTGATGCAGGTGGTGGAATATCCAGGGTGCCATCCTGAAGTGCCTGGCCAAAGGCAGTCTCGGAGGGTCACGCCATCACTTCCCTTGCCGTAAGCACGAACATCGACAACACGGAAACAGTAGATGGCATCTACTACAGCCAAGAGTACAACTGAATATGTATCCTTGTAGTTGTAGAACTGCGAACCTGAGCACGGTGGAGCCTGGATTACTACATGTTTCCCGTCAATGGAGCCAAGACAATTGGGGAAATTCCACCTCTCCAGGAACTCAGCAGCGATGGTCCTCCAGTCTTCCTCCTTAGGGACAGGCATGTATTCACCAACCAGACAGTCCCAAATGGCTTGTGCCACAGAGGGGACAATGCCTGCCACCGTGGACCGTCCAACTCGGAAGCTGAATCCTATGGTCCTGTAGGAGTCCCCTGTCGCCAAGAATCTAAAATATAATTCAAAATAATGATCAATATTGTGTATAACTTCAATTCCACCCACATATTATATCTACTCATATAGCTACCTCATTACTGTTTATTATGCTTCACTAATTATATTGTAATACTCATCAACCATCATTAACAATGCCTTGAAACAGTACAATACAGTCTATGACTATATCAATAAACTGTAGTCCAGGCCAACTCTACTCTTAGAAAGAATGGTACTATCTACTTAAAAGGGTTCTCTGGCTGTCCCCATAGGAGATCCCTTTTAGGTTCCAGGTAGTACCCCTTTTGGTTCCAAGTAGAACCCTATTGGGTTCCATGTATTAAGTATTATACCTGGAACCAAAAATGGTTATCCTATGGGGAAAGCAGAAGGACACTTTTGGAACCTTTTTCTCTCAGAGTGTATGTGAGTCCAATAAGAATGTAATGAATGACTAACTGTCTTGAACAACAATGGGTCCTGGAGAAGACTAGCCTACCTTCATCAGGGCAGAAGGCACCTTTCTTTTCATTTGGTAACATTGCATAATTGAAAAAGGATTAGAAACCAACTTTGGGAAAAGTTATAGTCCCAATGAACATTCTGTAAAAGTACATCTGATGTCAAATAGGGACTATTAACTAGAGCCCTTTAGCTAGCTAGGTTGCACATACAAACAATGTATCAAATATAAATCAATTATGATATCAAAGGCTTTAAAAATGTACTAGAATATATCTTACCGGAGACAAATCGCCAGGCGTTCAACTGGGCTGATGGACTCCCGGTAGTTGTTATCCATCTGGGTGATCCTGGCTCCAACCTTCTGGAGCAGGTGATCGAACTGGCTTCGGTCCAGACAAAAGTAACTTCCTCTCAAAACAGTCGAAGCTCTTGAATTAGACAGTGGAACTCCCCTGCCTGCTTTCGGGACTTTAACCATCTCTGGACCCACACAGACCTGCGCTTTCGGCGGGGCTGGACCCGGCCCAACAGTGCGATCAAGACCACCTTCCTCAACGTTGGTCTCATTGTTGAAATGTTGGAGGGAAATTATAGTATAGGCTCTCACAATTAATTTGTGGATGTCATCGAATAAACAATATACTTGGCAAATAATTAATAAAAAATGTGAAGAAATTATGCAATCAAACTTTTTATGTAATCGCACATTTTTGGTCTTGGTCTCTGCCTACTCTCAGGATCCCTCACCCTGTACCCATCTTCCACTACCACTCTCTTCACTACTTTGGCATACAACACTTTCTGTACTACTCTAGGCCGTTATTGTAAATAAGAATTTGTTCTTAACTGACTTGCCTAGTTAAATAAAAGCTAAATACATAACCCTGGCAACCTCAACCTGCCTTTCTCTCACCGGACACCTCCGATCTCCAGCCCCATGGGCAGCCCTACAACTAACATCCATAACGTTTTCCACCGATACCGCACATTCCATCATCTTATGCCCTCCTACACACTTTTCACATCTAGGCATCTCCCTCCTACACACTGCTGCAACATGCCCATAAACTTGACACCTAAAACACTACTATTTTCGGGAAACAAAAGCTCTCACGGTATAACCGACACTTCCTACCCTGACCTTATCTGGCAAAGACTCTACATAAACACTCAGCATGACAAAGTCTTCTGTTTCCCCACACTCTCCACCAGATCTACGTCTCACCTAACTGTATCTGTCACAGACACCGGGAATATAAAAAATGCGTTTAGAGGGACTGCCAGGGAGAATTGAGTTATTGCACATCAAGGCAGACTTTCCCTAACGGAAGAATTCAAATAAATTATCGAACGCGCAAATAGGATCTCACTATCTCGTGCTTGACTCTGCCCACCTCCTTGTTCTATGACTAATTTGATCCAATTGGAAACGACGGGCTCTATATTGGGTTAATTATACAAAAATATTTGCTCCAAATATGCAGTTACCCGTTATTTGAATCTGGAGCGAGAAAGGCGAACCCGGAATCATAACACCTGGGTGGAGTTTCCACATCCGGTTTTCAGCGGAAAAGGAAGCTCGTTTGCGCGGAAGCACAGCATGTCTACGTTTTTTTGTGACTAAGATTTTAGCCAATGATTTTCTAATGCCTCGATACGCAGCGTCGAACTCAAAGCATTCAGTTTACATTTTCGGAATAAGCTAACCAGTTACCCACCTGGAAGTACTTTGTCGTAGGAACAACTTTTTTTTTCTAATTCCAAAACTGTCGTATGGAAGGTTTAGGGGTACCTGCAAAATCAAGGTAGCTACAGTAATTGCTAACTAACGTTAGCTAGCTGAGCTACTCTATTTGATCTGAGCCACTAGTCTATGACAAACAATAGGCTACTTCATGTACAGATAATTCATGTATTGCATTCAATGCGCCCTTGCAAGTGTCATATTTGCCGTCAATATAGACTTCAATACATAGCTAGTTAGCAAGATGATTTGGCTACTTGGTGGTACTCACTATTCGTTTATGTTATGTGCCAAGTCTCATTGGATCTAACATTACTGCAGTGAAATGCAAGTTAAGATTGTCAGGTAGCCTGAGGCTAGGGTGGACTCCCTTGGTCAGTTGGCATAGGCCTAACAATACACTTGGAATCAACTGTAGTTACACCACTATCTAATATTACAGAACGTATTTCCTCAGAATTTTCACTGTTATAAAAAGGCTTTATAAAAATCAATTTGATTTATATGCTTAAGGAGATAGGCCTGGACAGCTACTTTGACATTACTAGGTCTAACCAAACTATATTTAAGTTGACCCTGGGTGTCACCCAGATAGCTAGTTTAGTTGGTGTGAGATGGATGTAGATATAAAGCCAGAGGAGGATGAGGTGGAGATATCCCCAGCTGTCATTTTGTCTGACTCTTTTGATGCAAGTTATTCATATGCCGAAAATGGATATGACACAGCAAAACAACAGCTTATTTGTAATCTGTTAGAAGATACAAAATCAAGTGATAGGGAGATTAAAATGAATTCAACAAAAGTTGGTACTCCACTTCAAACAGCAGTAAATGTGGGTGGTAAAGGTGTTGTTCGTGTTCACACAGAACAGGATAGACCAAGCACCCCTGTAGGGAATTTAATCAAAGAGGAGTCATGTTTTTACATGTCACCCAATGATATTCAGATTGGAAAAGTATGTACCATGTCTCGGTCTGTCCTGGTCAGCAACATTAAACAGGAAAATGTGATGCCCTTTCCAGAGGAAGTGGTGAAAAACTGCTACCCCTTATGCAAAGAAATAGGTGTGGAATTTGATGTGAGATCCAAACCGGCATCCAAAACAAAACTTGACTCACAGTTACTGACTAATGGCGTAATGTATGAGGTTCATAAGTTTGCAAAAAATACAAAAAGGAGTTATATGTATACCGTCTATAATATTCTGAAATATAATTTTGATGTACGTTTTCAAAATCAGAAACGCTGTCAAAATGCCATACATATTGCATCTAAACTCAAACGAATGGCCAAACGGAAACATGTCGCAGATAAAGACTTTTCAAAAGAAGTGTTTATAATACCGCTTGTGACTAGACAATACAAGAAAAAAGAAGCTAATCCACCTGCAAGATTGTCAAAAAGACAATTGAATTTGAAAGGGATACAAGAGGCAGACGATACAGAGGAGAAGATGAACTCCCAGAAGATGGTTAACAAGACCGGTTTGAAATATCTGATCGCTGATGCAAGGACTGCATGGTCTCTGCATGCTGAAGAGATCATCTCTATCGAAACAGATGAAACTGTCAAGCTTGGCCAAGATAATAGACCCACTGACTTCTGCTTAAAGGAGTCTGACGTTCACTCTGGGGTCACAGAGCAAACCCCATACCCAGAGAACTACCAAGTTGACATTTGCAGGAAAATGATCAATGAAATTGTTACGAGTGGTGAAATGCAACAGATGAGATGGATTTTTGTAACCTTTTCAAAGTGTTTTGGTGCTGGGACTGGTTCCGAAAAGAAATTTGAACAAATCCTCGCTGAATACAGATCAGACATCCTACCACTGATGGTTGAGAAACATTGTGGCTTTAGTTCCACTGAAAAGACAATGATGTGCCTTGTAAGTCAGCTCTTCTGTGGCTTACATTTGATTGATGGCTTTGCTCACCAGGCAAAAACAACTCTTCTACTTTGGGAAAATATGATTTTAGGAGATAAAGAAGTAGAAGTCCATAGCTCCCCTAACATTAGGACAACAGAGTTGGAGTCTGGAACAGTGCATTTGGTGAGTTCTGTGAGTATTGCTGTGCAAGAGCTTGGATGGGCAGAGGACGGTCAGCTTGTTCCGTTCGAAACCTTTTTGACCAGCAAAAAAGAATTTGATGAAGTTCCTTTGTCTCTATCCATTGGACATAGGATTGATGGTCTGTTTCATAATTCTGCTGGGGTGTATAGCATCCATGATGATTTGGTTGAGTTTACCAGTACATACGGAGCTGAGAGTAGTTTGCTTGCCACAGTTGTTGCTGATTTGGAGGTTCAACAGTTCAAGGCCGGATGCAGAGCTCTGGGTCTGGTTTCCAAGCTTATCATTGATCCTCTCTGGAGAGCCTTAACTTTGAAGGGAAACGTGTTGGAGATGGAAGAAAGATACCAAACCCTTGTTACCAAACTCAAGGAATGGCAGGAAGATGGGAGAGGCCTTGTTAAAGGAAATGCATGCTTGTTTGATGACATTGAGGTACCCAAGAACCTTGTATTTGACAGGCTTACCATGTGGACCGACACTGACTTTTTTGAGTTGACTGTTCAGATTGTTGAGTTGATCCTAGCCAGTTTTCTGAAGGTATGTTCTATGATGCGTCCAGTCGATCCAGAGCTCCCGTCAAAGACAAATGATCGATTCAGAAAGGATTTGGCAATATTAGATCAATTGCAAAAAGCTAAGTCAAATGCAGTCAGTATTGCCATTGAAGGCATGGACATGTGCAAGAAGAATCACACTTGGGAATGGCTGTCCTTTTTGGATGAACCAAAAATAGTGTCAATGAGGAGAACATTCCAGACAGTGTAGGCAAAGGAAGAAGAAAAGCTCTCTGCCACACCTGCAGAAGAATGAAAATTGTAAAGTAATAGACATGAAAGATATGTCTGTTTTTAAATTTTATTTTATTGGTTTGGTACTTATCTATTTACTAGTAAACCACATTACAGAACCTTTTAATAGCATGGCATCTTTCAAAAAATGCATGAATGGCTATTTTTCTAGTGCCTTAGCTTTTGTGTTCAAATAAACAGCAATGCAACCTCAGATGAGTTCAGACAAGTAGATTAAAAGTATAATATAGTTAGTTACATTGTATACCTATTTTGTACTATACTGTATAGCCTAAATATGTTCAGACGTGGTGTCAGTAAATGTTGAATGTCGAATAACGCTTATCCATTTGGTACCACATGTGAATGGTTCCACGTGCTTACCTGTTTTTATATTGTTTGAAATCCAATGTAGAGGTTTTTCACGAAGTGTGCTGTCAGGAAAAGTGTAGAGGCTTTGTCACAATAGTTGAATTTGCAGATTCCCTTGGCCTTCTATTCACTTTTAATGCCTGGTCTTGTTTATGAAAAAAAGAACATGATCATTTTGAGAGGAGACCAGTTGTTATTTTAGTGTTATTAGCTTATTTCTGGACCATTTTTTTTGTTTGACCTTTGAATTGCCTACTTGAATGGTCAACTTAAATATAAACAAGATAGAGAGCAGGGCTCTGAAAGTTGTCTACTTTTCCATTGTCAAAACGAGTCATGCTTTGTTTTATTTTATTTTTAAATACATTTTTAAATCATATTTTGGTAATCCGTTTTTGAGAGCCTGTTTTATCTCTATATTTTTGTTGATCAAGATGTTTTCATTAGGACAAATGCACTGCAGTGCTTTTCTATCTGCTGCAACATTCAACGTTGCACATTTCTGTAGACTTCAGGAAGAACATGCTTTTATATATAAACATCAAATAATTTGCAAAAGGTGAGAGCTTCATTCACTTCGAAAACTATTCACTGTTTCAATTAAGGAGCTATTTAGTTTCTTCTGTTTTTTGTTTTGTTTACTATGACAATGCATTCTGTCTTTCTGCAGGCCGAGTTCCAGGTTTGTGATGTCCACCATGAGAGATTCTTATTGAAGTTCAACCAGTGACTGTGTGTACCAGTGTTTCCTCAGGAAATGTTGTTAGCTGTGGGGGAAAAATTAGCGGGGGTGGGGGGGGTTCTGGGGACCTCCCTGGAAAACAAAATATGTGTAAGTACTCTAAACCTTGGTTCTGGTGACTTAAAACTCAAAGGGAGAGGGACAAAGAGGATCTACATTTAAATGTTTTTACTCGTTTCATTGCAGAGAAGTCCCTCTCACAATTAACGGAAGACACTTGTATAATCAGTGTGATTGCTGCCAACTGTGAGGCCAGCTTTGTCATTGCCGTCAGCTTGTCCAACCCCTGAAATACATGAAAAACGAAAATATGTACAACATTAAACAAGAGCCAACAGAGTGGTAGTTCAACAGGAAAAAGTGTTGCGCAACACTGGCCTATAATGTTCTCATCAAAAGATTGTCACACTCATGCCATACCATGAATGCTTCAACTAGCACATGTTGCTTATAAAAGAGGGCCACTCTTGCAGCACAGCAGCCCCTGGCTCTTGCAAGAGCTGCCTGGAGATGAGGGTCAGGTTAAAGGTGTTTATTCTGCATTACGAAATCCTCGTCGACCCACTGTGCTGTCAGACTCAGCATGCTCATGGGGCTGACATCGCTGGTCCAAATGTAATTCGTGAAGCTAATAGCAAGTAGCTCATGGATGTGCGTTTCAACAATACTGTGTAACTCCGGAAGGGCAACATCTGAAAAATAGTGCCTACTTGGTAGTATGTACCGGTGCTCGAACCAGTTCGGTGAAAGTCTACATCATCCACGACAGAGAACGGTTGATTTTCAAGGGCAATGAATCCCATTATCTTGGCGTTAATGGGTTTCGCCTTTGAGTTGTCTCGCTGAAATGTTCTTAGTCTTTCAAATGACTGCTTGACTTGAACATGTTTAGTTGTTGGAAGTGTGCGCTTAGTTTTGTTATGCTTTTCTTCTAAGTAGGGGGGTTGATGCACTTTCAAATTAGTAATTTGGTTTGTGGTATTGAAAGATTTCACTTTCTCCCCCCCCCTCTGGAAATGTATATATATATTTTTTCCCCCACCTTTATTTAACCAGGTAGGCCAGTTGAGAACAACTTCTCATTTGCAACTGCGACCTGGCCAAGATAAAGCATAGCAGTGTGAACAGACAACAACACAGAGTTACACATGGAGTAAACAATAAACAAGTCAATAACATAGTAGAAAAAAATGTATCTATATACATTGTGTGCAAAAGGCATGAGGAGGTAGGCAATAAATAGGCCATAGGAGTGAATAATTACAATTTAGCAGATTAACACTGGAGTGATAAATGATCAGATGAACATGTGCAGGTAGAGATACTGGTGTGCAAAAGAGCAGAAAAGTAAATAAAATAAAAACAGTATGGGGATGAGGTAGGTAAATTGGGTGGGCTATATACCGATGGACTATGTACAGCTGCAGTGATCGGTTAGCTGCTCAGATAGCAGATGTTTAAAGTTGGTGAGGGAGATAAAAGTCTGTAAATAATAGCAGCACAAACGTTGCATATGGCCTTTTTGTTTCCTTTGAAACTTCAAAATAGATCCACACAGCTGACATTGTGGGCTTGGCTAGGAATGCTGTGTTGCATGTGTAATGCTGTATTTTTTGTGGCGTCATTATGTCATCTACATACGTTATATAGGTACCCACGTCAGCTTTGACATCGGTTTTGCACATTGGCGTTAAACTAGACATCGGCCTGATGTTGGCGTTTGTGGCTAATATTGGCCAATTCCGATATGCTTACAGATATACCGTGCATCCCTAGAAATAATAGAAAAGTGAAACATGTAATAATAGATACACAATGAGTAATGATAACATGGCTATATACAAGGGGTACCAGGACTCGAGTTGATGTGCAGTGATATGAGGTAATTGAGGTATATACTGTATGTACATATAACTAGGAATAAAGTGACCGATAGTAAACAGTAGCAGCAGCGTATGTGATGAGTTTGTTCAGATAAATATTTAACTAACTATTTAGCTTATGGCTTGGGGGTAGAAGCTGTTCAGCGTCCTGTTGGTTTCAGAATTAGTGCATCAGTACCGCTAACCGTGCGGTAGCAGAGAGAGAACAGACGATGGCTTGGGTGGTTGGAATCTTTCTCTGACACCACCTGGTATAGAGGTCCTGGTATGGAGCTCGGCCCCAGTGATGTACTGGGCCATCTGCACTACCCTAGCGCCTTGTAGTGCCGTACCAAGCGGTGACGCAGCCAGTCATACTGTTCTCAATGATCCGTCAAGACTGCAGGCTGTATTTTTACCTCTACAGTGTAGAGTCAACCATGTGGTGAAATAAAACATTCCACATTGTTCCTCAGATTTATGCATCACTGGTGGGGAGCTAGTTTCTGGATCAAAATATATGCAAGTAATGCTGTGACTTGGGATTTGATATCTTTTTACAATGATTATCACTGGTACTAGGCCCGAATGAAGTGGATATTCATATCCTCTCATGAGGTCAATGAGGTATTGAGGTTGCAAGTTCAAATCCCCGAGCTGACAAGGTACAAATCCGTCGTTCTGCCCCTGAACAGGCAGTTAACCCACTGTTCCTAGGCCGTCATTGAAAATGAGAATTTGTTCTTAACTGACTTGCCTAGTTAAATAAAGGTAAAATAAAAAAATCATTTTATTAATTTGCTTGATCTAATAATTTCATACATGTGTATTTACAGGTGATGCGTGTGTTTTTCTTTCAACTTGATGCATGCTATTTGAATCTGGGTGTACAACAGCTCTTTTCAGGGTCCAGTTTGTGATCCCCAAAAATGTATTTGTAGTGACTTTCTTCTTGTGAGTTTCACTTATTTTTTTGTGCTGTCTACTAACTTTCCTGACGGTTTGAATATTCATGAAACATTATGATAATCTTTGGCTCTGCTCCTTATGTTTATTCACAGATCCTCTGCTTGAAACAATTACGGGATGTGAAGTCTGATTCTGTCCTCAACTTGTTGACCTGCTCTGAGGATGTTGGACACCACTGTTGCACCTTCAGCCATTACTTTTTTTCATGTCAGTCGATGGGCTGACTGACCTTAAGGCGCAGAAGGTGTTTTAAGGTTTGTCGTCGGACACAAACTATTCAGAGTCTGTTGTGAATGACAAAGATATCCAGTAATTTCGAATTATTTATCATGTATGACAATAGTAGTGAAACACTAGCACTACTCGAGAAATTATTAATGACATATTCTGTGGCGGTAGTCAGCCTAGAGGTTTGAGATGTGGATCAGTTACTGATGCGTGGCTTGTCATTTCCCAGCTGCCCTCTGTGTTGTGCCCTTTAGCTGGGCACATATTCCCCAAAATGTTCCATGGTGGTGTGCTGCGGCTGACCTGGTGCCGCTGCACCTGTGTTTTGTGGGGTTGGGAAAGGCTAAAGACAAAGTTCAATTTCTGTGAAAAAAGGACAAAGCATTATCCTGTTGTATTTTAGGTATCGGAGGAGGTCTGGTGCAGTGGGGTGTTCCAGGTCCGCAACACTTGAGGAGAAAACGTCTTAATCATGATGGTAAGGTAAGCTTGTGACTACATGTCATATTCACTGTGTGGACCTCTATGAATCATTACTTAAATAGGAACAATATACTGTAGCTAGGGACAGTTAGCTGCTTGCACATACAATAAATATTTGTACAACTTTCTACAAATTATCTTGCCACTGTAAATGCTCAAAAACATGATGGTTCTTATCACACTAAAAGCGATCTTGATGATTTAATTATTTGTGTTGCTCCATCCTTCACAGGTCCTCTGCTTGCCATACTAGAGAGACACTCTGTTTCCGTCCTCAACTTGCGGACCTGCCCTGAGGATGTTATACACCACTGTTGCGCCTTCAGTCATGTTGATTTCCGACTGGTTGTCTTTGGACTACATGCCATGGGCTGACTGACCTGAACAGAAATACAATATTCATCACTTTCCTCATATTGGACTACTCTGATTTAGTTATGAGGTCACAGGAAATAGACTCATTACTCATAAATCATTGCAGCTCACTTGACTGCATCTGACAGTGGATAGCAGAGCTCTCTGGTGTTTCACCATTTGAAATTAAACAACAAAAATGTAAATGACCATTGTTTTACACTTCCGACATATCGCTGCAGTAAGAGTAGTATTCTACCCGACTCATAAACAACATCCTTGAGTGTTTCGTTGATTAATGCATCTTTATAAGATTGTATTCATTTTTTACCTGTAAAAAACCTGTAGACATGCATGATTCTGTAAATATTTACAAGGAACATAAATCTCACTACTTGGTATTTTTATATGGGGATTGTGAAAAATATATTTAATGTAGTTTTGTATGGTAATTGTAAATCAAATTTGTTTTCATTGGACTAGTCCATAAGATTTTTGTTAGGATTTGTTTGTCTTCACCAACTGTTCTTAATTATGCAACCTTTTTTGTCCAATTATCTCCACGTAATACAGCCAGCTTTTCCATTCTTGGTTATCTGCCTCTGTAGCCTTTATCTGAAGTTTCATTTTTTGTATTACTTTGTTATTTTTATTGCTACTCTCTTCACATGGAGATGTTAGTTATGGGATGATGATTCCAATTTGGCAACAGGTGCTTGGATAGTTGGGATTAAATAAGTATTGTTACGGAAATACAAAATGTCAATATCGGTCCCACTTTAAACCAAGTACAAGTACTACATTCACAAATCATCTATAAGTGTTTGTCATACTCTATGAAGGGTTACATACCCATTTCCACTGTAGAGTGAATTGCCAACTGTGACATAACTCAATATGTATGTTCACACACCATCTGTAGAGTATGACATGGTTATAGACTATTTGTGAAGTGTTTATGAAGCCTTTATGAATGCTATTTAATGCCTTTATAAGTTGTACCTAAAATTATAAATACTAGTATTAATAGACTTATTATATTTGTTTGGTGTATTAAGTGAGCTAGCACGTGTATTATGGCATTTAGGTGTTATGGATAATAGCTCTGGAGGAGAGGTCGAGCCATAACAAAGTAAACACTGTTGCCTCCAGTACGATAGGTGGCGATATTGCACTGTTTATCTTGACTGCAAAACAAAGAAGCAGATGCAAATGTCCAATCTGGAATATCATGGGTCATGTGCTGTATACATGGAGTGTCTGAAAGTGGGCGTGTCAACAGAAGTGGGTGTATGGAAACCGAATCAGCTAATTGGGCAGATTTGTTGCCACTCGACCATTTTGTGTGTGTGGGCTGCACGACAAGTAGATTGTTGACAACCATAGCATTTTAGCTATCCTTAATAACCTCATTCTCCTAACCTGCCACGTTAATTATCCAAACCTGCTATGCATTTTAGCTAAGCCTAACATCTTTCCTAACCTTAACCTCATTCTACTAACATGCCACGTTAATTATCCTAACCTGCTACCTTCTTCTTTGGAATTTGTTTGGCAGATCGCATCCACCTTTTAAATGCATACACCGCCAACTACTGTACTGGTGTGTGTGAGGCAATTTACAGTCTAACTACATTACATTAACCCTCTCAAAAAAATACAAAAATAAAACACCACACCATTCCACTATTTAATTATATCTAGTCCCACACCAGACCTAATCCTGCAGCTGTTACGCAGTAAATCCTCTCAATCCCAAGTACTTCTCTGCCGCTGCCACCACAACCACTATTTTCTGTGACTTTTGATCAATTTCTGCAGTACAATTGACAACCATGGCTATAAATGCTAAAAAGCCCACCTTACTGAAGCACATATTCTGGTCTCTGCCTACTCACAGGAATCCTCTCAGAATCCCTCACCCTGTTCCCATCTTCCACTACCACTCTCTTCACTGCTTCGGCATACAACACTTTCTGTACTACTCTAGGCCGTTATTGTAAATAAGAATTTGTTCTTAACTGACTTGCCTAGTGAAATAAAGGTTAAATACATAACCCTGGCAACCTCAACCTGCCTTTCTCTCACCGGACACCTCCGATCTCCAGCCCCATGGGCAGCCCTACAACTAACATCCATAACGTTTTCCACCGATACCGCACATTCCATCATCTTATGCCCTCCTACACACTTTTCACATCTAGGCATCTCCCTCCTACACACTGCTGCAACATGCCCATAAACTTGACACCTAAAACACTACTATTTTCGGAAAACAAAAGCTTTCATGGGATAACTGACACTTCCTACTCTGACCTTATCTGGCAAAGACTCTACATAAACACTCAGCATGACAGACAAAGTCTTCTGTTTCCCCACACTCTCCACCAGATCTACGTCTCACCTAACTGTATGTGTCACAGACACCGGGAATCTTACATTTCAACTGCTCCTCCTTAACACTTAGTGCTGACCCGTTATCACTCCTTTCAACAGCGCCCTGCTCCGGAGAGCAAAGCAAGTCACAATGCTTGTCCCTAATTGCGTAATCCGGAGCACCCGCTCCCTCTGGGTGGAGGAAACACAAATCATATGGATCAGCCAAAATGCAATGATCCATTGTCTCTACAAATCTCACTCCCACTGGGCCATAATCATCCTTATCATCTTCGGGACGAGGCCCGAACTCGGCGGTCCTCATCACAGGGACTTCATCCTCACTCTCGCCAGGTTCCATCTCTGAAATGCTTGGGCACGTATCCCTCTTTAGGCACTCGACACCAACCTTCCTCACCATACTGCTTCCCTCTACACTCAACTTCTTCGCAGCAGTCATCACTGCACCTGCCACAGTTAATTCATCATCACTCTCGTCATGTTCAATTTCCTCCTCAAGCTCTTCAAAAAGTTCTGAGATCCTCCATTCTATATTCACTCAAAATATATGACACTTTTCTCCTTGTCCACCATCATCTCCTTCACCAGATCTTCCAGAAGGCTTGTGCAATCCCCCACTCCATATTTATGCATAATATGTTCCACTTTTTTTCTTGTCCACCATTTGACTGCGTGTCCAATACTGAACTAACTCTTCTTCTTTGGCAGCTGCTATATGTTAGTTCTCTTAACCTGCTATGTAAATATTAAACTGACCCCCGGTGCACCCTAGGGCCGATCTAAGCAATAATGGAGTGCTGATGTTACACCCATCGCTGTTAATTCCCCCCTTCTTTTGCAACCCTGACTTTCAGACACACTCCGAGCACAAATAGAACAATGAGCCAGATATTTCACCAGATGTATAAATATTAAGCATCCGGATGGCATTTCCACTCACTTCCAAATTGGGTGATGAGAGGAAGCCCAGTAGCCGACAAGTGGGAGAATGTGGACAGAGATTTTGGCCTACATTCTGCAAATTTTCTAATTGAAGAAATATTTGGTCTACATACAGTTTTCTGTTTCCCAAATTATAATCTGTTACAAACAGAGTGGACTGCGTTTTGTAGACTTTACCCTTTGCCAAAGTTAAAAATAAAAATACAATTAAAAGAAGCGTTTTTTAGGACTGCGAGGGCGAATTGAGTTATTGCACAGGCGCACATCAGGGTAGGCGTTCCCTAACGGAAAAATGCTAATAAATACTTTAACGGTCCAATAGGATCTCACTATCTCGGACTCAGAACATTCAGTTCAAATTTCCAAGAATAAGCTAACCGTTACCCACCTGGAAGATTAAGTACTTTACTGTAGCACCAACTTTTTTTCAAGTTCCAAACTGTCTTATGGAAGGCTAAGGGGGACCTGCAAAATCAAGGTAGCTACAGTAATAGCTAACTAACGTTAGCAAGCTTAGCGAGGCTATTTGATGTGAGCCACTATGACAAACAATAGGCTACTCCATGTACTGATAATTAATGTTCTGCAATCAATGCGCCCTTGCAAGTGGCATATTTGCCGTCAATATAGACCTCAATACATAGTTAGCTAGATGAGTTGGCTACTTGGTGGTACTCACAATACGCATTTGTTATGTGCCAAATCTCATTGGATTTAACGTTACTGCAGTGAGATGCAAGTTAGGCTTGTCAGTTAGCCTGAGGTTAGTTTGATAAACTGTGGGGGTAATTCAGGACACAAAGCACCCATTAGGTGTTGGGGTGTAATAAACAGTCATTTTTACAAGCAGACAGAGAAGTAGAGTGGGTGGACTCCCTTGGTCAGTTGGTGCAGGCCAAACCTTAAACTTGGAATCATCTGTAGTTACACCACTATATCTAATATTACTTAACCTATTTCCTCAGACTCTCACCATTTTCACTGTTATAAAAAGGACTTTATAAAAATAAATTGGATTGATATGCTTAAGGAGATAGGCCTGGTCAGCTACTTGGACATTACTAGGTCTAACCAAACTATATTTAAGTTGACCCTGGGTGTCACCCAGATAGCTAGTTTAGTCGGTGTGAGATGGATGTAGATATAAAGCCAGAGGAGGATGAGATGGAGATATCCCACCTGTCATTTTGTCTGACTCTTTTAATGCAAGTTATTCATATGCCGAAAATTGGTATGACACAACAAAACAAAGCCTTATTTGTGCTCCGTTAGAAGATACAAAATCAAGTGATAGGGAGATTAAAATTAATTCAACAACAGTTGGTGCTCCAGCTGTAAATGTGGGTGGTAAAGGTGTTGTCCATGTTCACACAGAACAGGATAACCCAAGCACCCCTGTAGGGAATTTAATCAAAGGTAAGCCATGTTTTTACATATCTCCCAATGATATTCAGATTGGAAAAGTATGTACCTGTTCTCAGTCGCAACATTAGGTTGCAGAAAGTGTTTATTTGGGAGGACAAATCAACCCAACTGCACAGATATTTAGCAGCTTTCAAATACAGCCACTAAACAATGATCAAGTGCTGACTGATTATGTTAATCTCCCAAGTCAAAGTATTGCCAAACCGTTTCTGATCATTTCACCTGCAATAGCAAGGGACAGTAATTTAACTCCAGTGATGCAAGCATGTCATATGAGGACTCACAGGCCTATTCTTCCAGCCTATTGTAAACCATTTACTTCTACCTCTGTTCAAGAGGAAGACTACGACGTTAAAATTAAAAAAAGAGGGAAGAAAATGGTCAAGGCACAAAAAGGGAGAAAATATGGAGATCTGTGGCGACATCGTGTTAATTACTCAAAACATATTTCGCAAAGGTCAGCTGGAAAAAAGTTGAAGGATCCATACTCCAACTGCAAGAAAATTGGCTTGAATTTCAATGTTGGGTCTGGATCCAATCAGAAACTAGATGTGCAGTTGCTGACTAAAGGTGTGATGGTTGAGGTTTTGCTAAAGAAGTTAATAGAGCTCAGCAGCATGTTGTCTGTGACATTCTAGAGTACAACTTTGATCTTGGTTTGCAAAAGCATCAAAGGTATGATTTTGCGACACGTACTATGCACAAATTAAGAGAATTGATGAGAATCCGAAAAACTGTTCTAGGAAAACCTGAATTGGTAATGGAGGTGTTTACCCTTCCTGATCCCAACACGATAAAAGGTTCAAAATATGCCCTTTCAACTGCAAAGAATTATGACCGTGTGTCAGAAAATCTTGAACCTGCTGACACGCTCTTAATGGACAAATCTCATCTGGACATCGTATCCAGACTTACTCAGCATTTCAAGACAGACAACCTGTTAACTGAGAAAGATGTAACGCCGTGTACTGGTGGAACGGCGTACAGCCTTGCAAGGGAACAAAACGGGCATCTAATGGCCTCTACAATATCAAAAACAATGAAGGACCCCTATCCCCTCTGTAAGAAAATAGGATTAGAACTTGATGTGAAATCCAATTTTGGGGCAAAAGAGAAATGTAATTTGGAATTATTGACCAACAGTGTAATGATTGAACTTGGTAATTTTGCCAAAGATGTTTGTGGAACTTACAAGCAAATTGTCATTGATGTCCTAGAGCACAATTTTGATCTTGATTTGCCTATTGAGAAAACCAAGCTGTCTACCTATATTATTACAAAGTTGAGACGAGTTGTTAAGAAAATGACATGCATGGCACATAGAAGGAAACCTCCATATTTAAAGGAATCATTCTCACTGGGGGTTGGCACAAGAAAGAAACCTGCAGTGATTTCCAGTAAAATGTAGGTCATTAACTCAATTGACTCAATTGTGTGGAAATATCAAGGACCGAAAAAAGTAACAGAAAGAAAACGATTCGATTTGAGAAGGAAAAAGGGAGAAAGAGCCACTTGCAAAGTAAGAGACACAAAGGCAGAGAAATTTCATAGAGGTAGACGGGTAGGCCTAGTTTCTCAGTCTGTGAAGAAACAGACCATCTCCAACGAGACTGGACTCACATTGTCAGCTGGAAAAACGAAGGTCCCTGTCAGCAAAATTAAAAAGGCAAACCTTTTTAAGCCTTTTGCAGAGAAAGTGGTGAAAAGCCTTTTGCAGAGAAAGTGGTGAAAAACTGCTACCCCTTGTGCAAAGAAGTAGGTGTGGAACTTGATGTGAGATCCAAACCACCATCCAAAACAAAACTTGACTCACAGTTACTGACAAATGGCGTAATGTATGAGGTTCATAAGTTTGCAAAAAATACAAAAAAGGCTTATATGTATACTGTCTATGATATACTGGAATATAATTTTGATCTAGATTTGCAAAATCAGAAACGCTGTCAATTTGCCATACATATTTCATCTAAACTGAAACGAATGGCTAAACGGAAACATGTCACAAATGAAGACTTTTCAAAAGAAGTGTTTATAATACCGCTTTTGACTAGACAATACAAGAAAAAAGAAGCTACTCCACCTGCAAGATTGTCAAAAAGACAATTGGATTTGAAAAGGATACAAGAGGCAGACGATACAGAGGAGAAGATTAACTATCAGAAGATGGTTAACAAGACCGGTTTGAAATATCTGGTCGCTGATGTATGGTCTCTGCATGCTGAAGAGATCATCTCTATCGAAACAGATGAAACTGTCAAGCTTGGCCAAGATAATGGACCCACTGACTTCTGCTTAAAGGAGTCTGACGTTCACCCTGGGGTCACAGAGCAAACCCCATACCCAGAGAACTACCAAGTTGACATTTGCAGGAAAATGATCAATGAAATTGTTACGAGTGGTGAAATGCAACAGATGAGATGGATTTTTGTAACCATTTCAAAGTGTTTTGGTGCTGGGACTGGTTCCGAAAAGAAATTTGAACAAATCCTCGCTGAATACAGATCAGACATCCTACCACTGATGGTTGAGAAACATTGTGGCTTTAGTTCCACTGAAAAGACAATGATGTGCCTTGTAAGTCAGCTCTTTTGTGGCTTACATTTGATTGATGGCTTTGCTCACCAGGCAAAAACAAGTCTTCTACTTTGGGAAAATATGATTTTAGGAGATAAGGAAGTAGGAGTCCATAGCTCCCCTAACATTGGGACAACAGAGTAGGAGTCTGGAACAGTGCGTTTGGTGAGTTCTGTGAGTGATGCTGTGCAAGAGCTTGGATGGGCAGAGGACGGTCAGCTTATTCCATTCGAAACCTTTTTGACCAGCAAAAAATAATTTGATGAAGTTCCTTTGTCTCTATCCATTGGACATAGAATTGATGGTCTGTTTCATAATTCTGCTGGGGTGTATAGCATCCATGATGATTTGGTTGAATTTACCAGTACGTACGGAGCTGAGAGTAGTTTGCTTGCCACAGTTGTTGCTGATTTGGAGGTTCAACAGTTCAAGGCCGGATGCAGAGCTCTGGGTCTGGTTTCAAAGCTTATCATTGATCCTCTCTGGAGAGCCTTAACTTTGAAGGGAAACGTGTTGGAGATGGAAGAAAGATACCAAACCCTTGTTACCAAACTCAAGGAATGGCAGGAAGATGGGAGAGACCTTGTTGAAGGAAATTCATGCTTGTTTGATGAAATTGAGGTACCCAAGAACCTTGTGTTTGACAGGCTTACCATGTGGACCGACACAGACTTTTTTGAGTTGACTGTTCAGATTGTTGAGTTGATCCTAGCCAGTTTTCTGAAGGTATGTTCTATGATGCTTCCAGTCGATTTAGAGCTCCTGACACAAAAGAATGATCGATTCAGAAAGGATTTGGCAATATTAGATCAATTGCAAAAAGCTAAGTCAAATGCAGTCAGTATTGCCATTGAAGGCATGGACATGTGCAAGAAGAATCACACTTGGGAATGGCTGTCCTTTTTGGATGAACCAAAAATAGTGTCAATGAGGAAAACATTCCAGACAGTGTAGGCAAAGGAAGAAGAAAAGCTCTCTGCCACACCTGCAGAAGAATGAAAATGGTAAAGGAATAGACATGACAGACAGAGTGAGTGAGTCTTTTACGTGTTTATTTATTTACTAATGAACCACAGTAGGACTATACAGGACATAACCTTTTTTTATAACAGGTTTAACTTTGCCCCTGTAACCTGGTGATGACATTGCCTATACAGCTCTTTCAAAAATGTTGCATGAACGTGATTTTCTTTCTAGCACCTTAACTTTTGTGTTCAGACTGGTGAAAGATAAACAGCAATGCAACCTCAGACAATAAGTAGATGCAAGTATAATATAGTTACACTATATACCTATTTTGTGATATATTGTATAGCCTAATGATGTTCAAACGCGGTGTCAGTGAATGTTGAATGTCAAATAACGCTTATCCATCATCCATGCTTCGGCTCAATGGTTGAATTTGCATATTTCCTTGGCCTTCTTTTGATGCCTGGTCTTCTTTTTGAAAAGACTAATTGAATGAAAAAAAATCTAATTTTGAAAGGAGACCAGTCATTATTTGAGTGTTATTAGCTTATTTCTGGACCATTTTTCCCCTCACTTTTTTGTATGACCATTGAATTGCCTACTTGAATGGTCATCTTAAATAGAAACAAGATGGAGAGCAAGGCTCTGAAAGTTGTCAACTTTTCCACTGTTCAAAATGAATCATGCTTTATTTTTTTAAATACCTTTTTTTAAATCATATTTTGGTAATCCGTTTTTGAGAGCCTGTTTTATCTCTATATTTTTGTTGGAGATCAAGATGTTTTCATTAGGACAAATGCACTGCAGTGCTTTTCTATCTGCTGCAACATTCAACGTTGCACATTTCTGTAGACTTCAGGAAGAACATGCTTTTATATATAAACATCAAATAATTTGCAAAAGGTGAGAGCTTCATTCCCTCAAACTATTCACTATTTAATTTAAGTAGCTCTTGTTTTTTACCATGACTATGCATTCTGTCTTTCTGCAGGCCGAGTTCCAGGTTTGTGATGTCCACCATGAGAGATTCTCATTAAAGTTGAACCAGTGACTGTGAGTACTGTATATTAGAGGTCTTCTCGGATCCTGAAATTTTGATCCAAACTGAATTGAATCTGTGAAATTCCCATCCGACACCGGACAGGACCCGCAATTTGTTTGTGTGAAAATCAAAGCCTGATCTGATTCAGGTCCAAGGTGTACCAGATCCGACCCAAATTATATCCGAAATGAGGGAGAATCTGATCCAGGTCTGTATCGAACCCATATGTATCCGAAAAATAAATAAATAAATGCTGTGCTTTATTGCTATGCAAGCCAGCAGAATTGTTTTGACTTGTCTGTTAGGCAGTGAACTTTAACGTTTCACATGCATTTTCTGTTGTAGGCTAAACTAAAGTAATATAGCTTAATATTTTCATAAATGACATCCCTAATTTTAAAATGTCAACACAATATGAAGGGAAGAGGTATGTGTGGCGAAGACGCACTAGTCGGCTGTCTCTCTCCAGAATGGCTCTCAGTCTCCCGCTTTTTCGTGCACATTCATTGTTTCATTGTGAATTGTTTGCCCTTTGTTCATGTTTATTTGTATCTTTTTTTCTTGAGCACACATAAAGTATCTGGCCTGTACGCAAATGTAGGCCTATAAATATTCCCATATGGGGATGTCTGATAGTAATTCTGATTGTCTTAACTCACCACCACTTATGAGCTGCAGCGCTTCTGTGTTTTCTTTCCGTCACCTCACACAAAGTCAACAGAGTGTTTTACATCCATTGCGAATGACAATAGTTCCTCACTGTATTTCAAAAATCTTTCCAACACTCTCCTTCTCGATAGGCCTAAGTAACCACAGCACGTCTCAGTGTGAAATAGCAACAGATTGCTCATCCCAAATCTCCAGTAGAAATGTCATGAATTAGTCTACCTGAACACTTCTCCCTTGTGCAAATACAGCTGTGTCTGTTCGGAGCTCATTGGCGAGGGGAAACAGTGAGTTGAAACAATGTTTCCTGTAGCGAGTACTTAAGCCAGACAGAGTGAGAGGCAGACAAGCGGAGGAGAGAGATTAATGCAATTGACTGAACCAAATGCCATGCATTCATCTTCAAATATAATTTAGGATCTTTTCGGTATTTAATATATTTTCAGACATATCAGAGGTCTGTAGCCAACGAGCGTGATCTGACCCGGGATCCGAGGGTCAACTACACAATAACGGGTCGGATCCTAGGTAATGGGTTCGGGTATATCCGTAAAGACCTCTGCTGTGCATCCCTGCCTCTTTTGGACAAAGCACCCCTTTTCAGATCTGTCTGAAGGTGATGGCCCTTTACAAGTCTCCTATGGCAACATAAACAATGGAGTAATATGTCCATAGCTTAGGGCATTATGTCCCTAGCTTTTTGGTTAAGAAAGTTTTTATTAATATTACGTTGATTCTTTGAAAATAAAAGGGTCGGCTTTGTTTCATTAATAGGCTTTGTTTCAAAAATACTGGAATATCTTAGACTTTGGCTTTAGCTTTAACCCTATAGTAAAATAAAATCTTATGAAGCTCATTTTGTCCTTTTGTCCTCTAACATAGCGTGCTGAGATGTCTCCTGTGTTTGATTGTAGGCTTTCTTAGTTGTTCTTACAGTTAATACAAGTAACATGTTGATGGCGTTTGAATAAGTTTGCTGTTTGCTATATACAAGGGGTACCAGTATTGAGTAGATGTGCAGGAGTATGAGGTAATGGAGGTAAATACTGTATGTAATTTTTATTTATTTATTTAACTAGGCAAGTCAGTCAAGAACAAATTCTTATTTACAATGATGATGCTGGGCCAATTGTGCGCCGCCCTATGGGTTCCCAATCACGGCGGTTGTGATACAGCCTTGAATCAAACCAGGGTCTGTAATGACGTAATGGGTCCTGTTGGTTCCAGAATTAGTGCATCAGTACCACTTGCCGTGCGGTAGCGGAGAGAACAGTTTATGACTTGGGTGGCTAGAGTCTTTGACCATTTTTAGGGCCTTTCTCTTACACAGCCTGGTACAGAGGTCCTGGTAGGGAGCTCGGCCCCAGTGATGAACTGGGCCGCCCGCCTGAACTACCCTAGTGTTTTGCGGTCGGATGCCCAAGCAGTGCCGTTCCAAGCGGTGATGCAGCCAGTCAAGATGTTCTCAATGGTGCAGCTGTATAACTTTTTTAGGATCTGAGGTCCCATGCCAAATCTTTTCAACCTCCTGAGTGGGAAGAAGTGTTGTAGTACCCTCTTCACGACTGTGTTGGTGTGTTTGAACCATGATAAATCCTTAGTAATGTGGACACCAAGGAACTTGAAGCTCTCGACCTGCTCAACTACAGCCCTGTCGATGTGAATGGGGGCGTGCTCGGCCCTCCGTTTCCTGGAGGCCATGATCATCTCCTTTGTCTTGCTGATCTTGGGAGAGGTTGTTGTCCTGGCACCACACTGCCAGGTCTCCTCCCTATAGGCTGTCTCATCATCGCCGGTGAGGCTTACCACCGCTGTGTCGTCGGCAATTTTAATGATGGTGTTGGAGACTTGCGCGGCCATGCAGTAGTGGGTGAAGAGGGAGTACAGGAGGGGACTAAGCATGCACCTCTGAGGGGCCCCTATGTTGATGGTCAGCGTGGCAGATGTGTTGTTGCCTTTTCTCACCACTAAGAGACTGTGGTAGGAGACAGACCATTGAGGGAGTGGCCTCCCATCCCGCATATTGTCAATCTAAGGTTATGTTATGTAGACACAGATAATGATTTGACAACTAGCCATAATTCTATCCGCCTGATTCCTGCTTACAAGCGAAAACTAAAGTAGAAAGCACCAATGACTCGTTCAATAAAACAGCGGTCAGATGAACAGATGCTAAGCTACAGGACTGTTTTGCTGGCACAGCCTGGAATAGGTTCCAGGATTCTTCCAATGGCATTGAGGAGTACACCACATCCGTCACTGGCTTCATCAATAAGTGCATCGATGACGTCGTCCCCACAGTGACTGTACGTACTTACCCCAACCAGAAGCCATGAATTGCAGACAACATCCGCACTGAGCTAAAGGGTAGAGCTGCCGCTTTCATGGAGCGGGACTCTAACCAGGAAGTTTATAAGAAATCCCACTATGCCCTCCGACGCACCACCAAACAGGCAAAGCGTCAATGCAGGACTAAGATGGAATCGTACTACACCAGGACTGACGCTCATCGGATGTGGCAGGTCTTGCAAACTATTACAGACTACGAAGGGAATTATAGCCGTGAGCTACCCAGGGACACGAGCCTACCAGGTGAGCTAAATTACTTCTATGCTTGCTTCGATGCAAGTAACACTGAAACATGCCTGAGAGCATCAGCTGTTCCAGACAACTGTGTGATCACGCCCTCCGTAGCCGATATGAGTAAGATCTTTAAACAGGTGTTGTGGAAAAATCCTACGCAGGGACACTCGAAGTCAATCTTAAATTAATAATTGTTTATTGTCAGCGTGCTGGAGTGGTTCCAACGAACTCAATGCACCATAGTACACATGTCAATCAGGAGCTCTCCTTGGGCAGACCCAAAAGTTGTCTTATATACGGCAATACACAGACAAGTTATATTTGCAGAATTTAGCATAATTAATTAATCATTACTATTTTGTTTCATTCATGTGACTGACCAATACTGTTTCACAACATGTGACAGACCAACACCTCACGAGGCTTCTCCTCTCTAAGCTGAGACCTTTAAACTGAGATATCTTTTGTTCGTTCTCGAAACAACGTCTGGGCATACTGCCAAATTGCAGCTACTGATAGTGAGGATTTGTACAGTCAGCCACTTGCATGAACACAGAAATTGATTTATAATTAATTTCTGTGTTTTATTCATGTGCCATTCTATAAGAAAAGCACAAACATTAACATTTCCATTACACAGGGCAACATTTACAAGGCCGCAGCGCCAGACGGATTACCAGGACATGTACTCGAAGCATGCGCTGACCAGCTGGCAAGTGTCTTCACTGACATTTTCAACCTGTCCCTGACTGAGTCTGTAATTCCAACATGTTTCAAGCACACCACCTGTGCCAAAGAACACTAAGGTAACCTGCCTAAATGACTACCGACCCGTAGCACTCACGTCTGTAACCATGAAGTGTTTTAAAGGCTGGTCATGACTCACAACAATACCATTATCCCAGAAACTCTAGACAAACTCCAATTTGCATACCGCCCCAACATATGCACAGATGATGCAATCTCTATTGCACTGAACACTGCCCTTTCCCACCTGGACAAAAGGAACACCTACGTGAGAATGCTATTCATTGACTACAGCTCAGCGTTCAACACCATAGTGCCCGCAAAGCTCATCACTAAGCTAAGGACCCTGGGACTAAACACGTCCTTCTGGAACTGGATCATGGACTTCCTGGCGGGCCGCCCCCATATGTTAAGGGTAGATAACAACACATCCGCCACGCTGATTCTCAACATGGGGACCCCTCAGGGTTGCGTGCTCAATCCCCTCCTGTACTCCCTGTTCACTCATGACTGCATGGCCAGGCACAATTCCAACACCATCATTAAGTTTGCTGATTTCAACAGTGATTTCAACTGATCACCAACAACGATGAGACAGCCTATAGGGAGGAGGTCAGACACCTAGCCGTGTGGTGCCAGGACAACAACCTCTCCCTCAATGTGATCAAGACAAAGGAGATGATTGTTGACTACAGGAAAAGGAGGACCGAGCACTCCTCCATTCTCATCGACGGGGCTGTAGTTGAGCAGGTTGAGAGCTTCAAGTTCCTTGGTGTCCACATCAACAACAAACTATCATGGACCAAACACACAGTCATAAAGAGGGCAAGACAAAGCCTATTCCCTCTCAGAAGACTGAAAAAAATTGGCTTAGATCCTCAGATCCTCAAAAGGTTATACAGCTGCACCATCGAGAGCATCCTGACTGGTTGCATCACTGCCTGGTATGGCAACTGCTCGGCCACCGACCGCAAGGCACTACAGAGAGTAGTGTGTACGGCCCAGTGCATCACTGGGGCCAATCTTCCTGCCATCCAGGACCTCTATACCAGGCGGTGTCAGAGGAAGACTCCAGCCACCCTAGTCATAGATTGTTCTCTCTGCTACCGCACGGCAAGTGTTACCAGAGCACCAAGTCTAGGTCCAAAAGGCTTCGCAATAGCTTCTACCCCCAAGCCATAAGACTCCTGAACAGTTAATCAAATTGCTACCCAGACTATTTGCATTGCTTGACCCCCCTCACGTTATTTTATGCTGCTGCTACTCTCTGTTTATTATCTATGTATCGTCACTTTAACTACATGTACATATTACTTACATGTACATATTACCTCAATTACCTCGACTAACCGGTGCCCCCGCACATTGACTCTGTACCAGTACCCCCTGTATATTTTACTGCTGCTCTTTAATTATTTGTTACATGTATTTTTTACT
Source organism: Oncorhynchus kisutch (assembly GCF_002021735.2). Lineage (NCBI taxonomy): Eukaryota > Metazoa > Chordata > Actinopteri > Salmoniformes > Salmonidae > Oncorhynchus > Oncorhynchus kisutch. The sequence goes on from NC_034176.2 coordinate 54,775,132, forward strand.
TAGCTATTTTTTTACTAAACACTTATTTTTCTTAACTGCATTGTTGGTTAAGGGCTTGTAAATCTGCATTTCACTAAGGTTGTATTTGGCGCATGTGACAAATAAAACTCATTTGTGTGTGTATATATATATATATATATATATATATATATACTGTGATGTTCTCTTGGTTTTATCTTCCCAGTTTCAACAAAACTTTGATGTGTGCCGTGTCCCTGTGCAGAGTCTCAGATGGGGAGCTGGACCTCTTGAAGACCAAGCTAGACTGGCAGGCCTGTGGATCTCTTGTTCTGGGCTACTAAGAGGTGCTGCCAGAACTGGACTCGGCACTATCAATTCACAGACCACCACCTACAGCCCCTGCATACAAACCTGCACATAGGACAAGTGCTGGGGTGAGTATGTTTTAGTTTGTGTGTGTGTGTGTCCATCGATCCATTTTGTGTAGGTAAGTATTGTCTGATCAGTTATTGACCACTCCTTCTCTTCCTCTCTTCCTGTGTTGTAGCCTCAGTCACAACGTCATCACTGATGCTCTGACTGAAACTAGCCTACACCAACTGGTCTTTGCCAACTGTTCCACTAACCTACCGTATAGTGTGCATTGGAGTGCTTGCCTGTGATTGAGAAAGCGTGCGATGTAGGTAGGTAGTGAGTGAAGGCAGGGAGAGGGGCGGTCTCTTTTACTTGATGTAACTGTTGGAGGAGGGTGATCTGTTCGGTAATGATGAATAATATACTTTCTCTACAGCCTCTTCAACAACAGACTTGCAAACAGAACATCCTTCCTGACACACAAGACAAGAGTTCTGAGGTCTTGTAATGAGGGATGAGAGGACTGCCAATAGATTAAACTGATTCATTACTTTGATCAGTCCTACTTTCAACACTTCATAATAAAAATGTACTCTGATTGCCCACTTAGGCTTGCATGGATTTCAGTGGAGTTAAACATGACACATGCAGTGTCACTGTTTCGGGGCTACGAGAAGGGGTCGAGAAGGGGCTACGAGAAGGGGTCGATTTGGAATTCAGCACTGTCCATGGGTTGACCGACCTGAACCTTTTTTTTTTCTTAAATGCTTTTTTTTTCTTCACAGTACAGCTGGAAATGTAAAGATTGAAATATAGTAGGGGCATAGACAGAGGGTGGCCGAGGTGGGGCCCAATCCCTGTTGCCAGGGGGCCCAATCCCTGTTGCCAGGGGGTATATCTGGTACAGAGTCGGGGAGCTTAGACCACTATACTAGACTCCGTCATGACTGACCTGCACTTTTTACCAGAACAGGAATACTGTGTTCATCAGATTCTCCTCACTGTAAAACTCAGAATGGTCTGAGGGACCACAGACTCACAAAACATTGTAGCTCACCTGACTGGAAAACACAGCTCTTGGTGGTGCCAATGTCTGACATGAAACAAAAATTAAAACACAACAGATAATTGCTCTCTACTTCCTACCACAATCTTATATATTACATACTTAGAATACACTCATATTAGGCCTATTTCTCTTTGGTTGGGGAATTCAATGGAATTCAAGTGGACTAGCTACCACTATGGCATTTTGATGTTATGGCGCCAGCGCTGGCTGGCTGAGAAGACAAGTAAATGGGCTAATAGCTGGCAGGGCAATTTGAGTTTTTCCAACTTTGTATTACCGTATCAAATAATTTAATGAAGGTAGAAAAATAACTTTATATCAGTGTTATGCATGTTGTTCAAGCGTGTAACTGCCCTCTCATTCGCTAGAATGGTCCCACCTGATCTCGCCTCCTCCCGACTTCCTTCCATCTTTGAAGACATGTATTTTCATTGTTAGAGTGGCCACTTGAGTATCTTATCTATATAATTGTCATGACTGTCGCTCCTTGGTGAGGATTAAAGGTGCCGGATCAGCTAGGCCAATGGCTGACAGCCAAACTCTCTCTCTCCTGGGGGAGTTGGCCCGGTTTTATGATTTAACGACCGGATTGTAAATACCTGGCAGAAACTCTCCCTTTGGCTCTGCAGTATTGAATGTCTGAGTGTTACAGAGAGACTCTTGCTAAAAACTTTAACATCCAAAGATTTGACATTGGAACATTAGTTTTGAAATCCAAACGCTTGGAATGGTTGGTGGGTTTATTATTTTGATGGTGTAACATTGTAACTTTAAGAGCTTTCACAATGTATTGATCAGATTTGCATCTAAATGTTGTATAAAATAAATGATTAAGTATAAGAATACTGTTGTGAAGATAAAATATGATTTTAGCCTTCTAAATGAGAATTGTTTTTCATATAAACATTTACTAAGTCAGTAACCACGTCCACATGAGCACAGACTTCGTGTCAGCATGATGGAACGCCCCTTTTTATGGTTAAATCTCTACAGTTGGGTAATTTAAAGTAGTCTATGTAGAACAAAAGAAGAACAGTTCCCTATCACCACTGTGATACACCTCTGATGGATCCATTCTAACGAACACTCCAGAACAAAAGAAGCCTACAACTAGAAATTGTGACCTCTGGTGGGCCACCAGAGACTTACAGCGAGCCACCGCATTGAACTATTGAGTTCAACAGAGAGACGACAGAGAAAGACATCTACGCGTAAATATGTATTGCATTCCTTTTCTGAATGAGTGGTTGTTAGGGTACTAAATATCCATATTTACAGTGAGTGTGTTTTTCAACTGTATGTACGATAATTCCACTCTCTTTGTCTCTCCTGCTCCTTATCTTTCCCCACCCCCTTTCCATTGTGTAACAAGCTGTCATATCGGGTTAGTCCACTAGGGACTGTGTTTCATTGCATTACGTTAGTAATAAATAATCTACACTGTGTGTGTGTATTTCTGTGTGATTATTTAGTGAGTTAGTAAATAAATGAGCCAATTTGTGTATCGCTGAATCATCACTTAGGCTAGGGTTCGTGCAGATTTACGAGATCAACGACATTCAGAAGGAGACAGGTAATAAATAATACATGAAAGTGACTGTTATAGGATATATTCATATCTATAGATTGAGATTAATTCAGGAGATAATAAATTGTTAAATAAGTTTTCCCGTTGTGCCCCAAGTTACTAACGAGTTGTTACATGATTAATTATTTTTATTTTCTTACCCCTTTATCTCCCCAATTACGTGGTATCCAATTGTTGTAGTAGCTACTATCTTGTCTCATCGCTACAACTCCCGTATGGGCTCGGGAGAGACGAAGGTTGAAAGTCATGCGTCCTCCGATACACAACCCAACCAGCCGTATTGCTTCTTAACACAGCGCGCATCCAACCCGGAAGCCAGCTGCACCAATGTGTCGGAGGGTACACCGTGCACCTGGCAACCTTGGTTAGCGCGCACTGCGCCCGACCCGCCACAGGCGTCGCTGGTGCGCGATGAGACAAGGACATCCCTACCGACCAAGCCCTCCCTAACCCGGACGATGCTAGGCCAATTGTGCGTCACCCCACGGACCTCCCGGTCGCGGCCAGTTATGACAGAGCCTGGGTGCGAACCCAGGGACTCTGATGGCACAGCTGGCGCTGCAGTACAGCACCCTTAACCACTGCGCCACCCGGGAGGCTGTTACATGATTAATTGAATCACATAATAATTCAACATAATTGATTTGATTAAAAACAGTCATCACATTAATGATAGTCACGTCACAACATAATAGATACTCCCAACTTCCCACTTGTTTTTTGTTTTCTTCTGTTGGCTAACATGCTGACTAGACCAGGCATGCGTGTGCCATCGTGTGCATGTTGATTTTGTCCCGACGCGAACAGGACACGCAGGTTGAAATATCAAAACGAACTCTGAACCAACTGTATCAATTTGGGGACAGGTCAAAATGCATGAAACATTCATGGCCATTTAGCTAGCTAGCTAATTTGTCCTGGGATATAAACTTTGGGTTGTTATTTTATCTGAAATGCACAAGGTCCTCTACTCTGACAATTAATCCACAGATAAAAGGGTGAACCTAGTTGGTTTCTAGTAATCTCTCCCTTCAGTCTTCTTCTTTGGATTTTATATAGAGGTTTGCAACCAACTTTATGGTGCATTACCACCACCAACTGGACTTGAGTGTGGACCTCATTTCATCTTTCAATCACCCACATGGGGTATATGCTCCTAAAACCCAATGAGGAGGCGGGACTTGCAGCGACTCATGCGTCAAAAAATAGAAACAAGTTCTATTTTAGACCAGACGCTCATTGAAGCGAGCAAGCCGTTTGGATAAAATTATTGAATAACATGTATGTGTACCTTTATTTTGCAACACTCGCGCACGTAACTTTTAACAGGTGTGCCTTGTTAAAAGTTCATTTGTGGAATATTTTTTCTTCTTAATGCGTTTTAGGCAATCAGTTGTGTTGTGACAAGGTAGGGTTGGTACACAGAAGATAGACTATTTGGTAAAAGACCAAGTCTATATTATGGCAAGAACAGCTCAAATAAGCAAAGAGAAACGACAGTCCATCATTACTTTAAGACATGAAGGTCAGTCAATCTTGAAAGTTTCAAGAACTTTGAAAGTTTCTTCAAGTGCAGTGGCAAAAACCATGAAGCGCCATGATGAAACTCTCATGAAGCGCCATGATGAAACTCTCATGGCTCTCATGAGGACCGCCACAGGAAAGGAAGACCCAGAGTTACTTCTGTTGCAGAGGATAAGTTCATTAGAGTTACCAGCCTCAGAAATTGCAGCCCAAATAAATGCTTCACTGGGTTCAAGTAACAGACACATTTCAAGATCAACTGTTCAGAGGAGACTGCGTGAAACAGGTCTTCATGGTCGAATTGCTGCAAAGAAACCACTACTAAAGGACACCAATAAGAATGTCATGACTCTCTCCTTGGAGAGGACCAAAAGGACTCATCGGCTAGGCAAATGTTAGAAGATAGCCAGAACCCCCTCTCCTGGGGGAGTTGGGACGGTTTTATTACTTAACGGCCAGTCGTAAACTTTCTCTCTCTTGCCCCTGCAGTATGGAGAAATTAAAAATCCCTGTGTTACAACAGAGAGAGACTGCCAAAACTTCTAACATCAAACAATCAACATTGGGACAATATATTTCAAAATCCAAATATTGGGAATTATGACAGATGGAATATAGAAAATTAATGTCTATTTTGTGATGTCATTAAAATTATCAGAAAGACGTCATGACGGAAACATTGTAACTTTAAAAGCTTTCACAATATATATATCAGATTTACATCTAAATGTTGTAAACTTATGATTTAATATGAAATTCGTTGTGAAAAGATAGAAATGTGATTTTAGCCTTCTAAATGAGAATTGTTTTTCTTGCAAAACTTGTGCCAGTCAGTAGCTATGCCCAAGTGAGCTCAGAGTTTGTGTCAACATGATGGAACCGCCTTTCAGGCTGGAGTGCTTTCAAGTACTCGTAACGAAATGTACATTAGACCAAGGAGGCGGATGGTTTAAGCCGGATGTCACAAAATGGTTAAAACTACATAACCAGAAAATGTTAAGACGCTCTGAAACTCACGACGAGTGAAGAAGTTGAAGACTAGACCAAAACATTCCCAGTCGGCAGTTAGTATGTAAAGTTTCTGGTCTTGTAGTTTTTGTCCGTCCCGCTCTTTGTCTTTCCCCACCTCTTTCCATTGTGTAACAAGCCGTCATATCGGGTTAGTCCACCAGGGACTTTTCATTGCATTATGTTAGCAATCAATATAACCTATACCGTGTGTGTGTATTTATGTAATTATGTGTGATTGTTTAGTTAGTAAATAAATAATTAAGCCAATTTGTGTATCGCTGATTCATAACTTAGGCTAGGGTTTGTGCAGATATCCAAGGATTATGCAACACTCAGAATGAGACTGATATGAGGAAATGATTGATTGATGACTGGTATGATATCCATATATTCTTGAGTTAATTCAGGAAACATAATTACTAATTCATTAATTGTTACATGATTAATTTAATTGAGTAATAAATAAACATAGGAGGTAATTATTCAATGAATAGCAGTCATCATATTAATGATAGTCACGTCACAACAAGAAGACTTGCTTGGTCCAAGAAACATAAGCAATGGACATTAGACCGGTGTTTATCTGTCCTTTGGTCTGATGAGTTCAAATTAGAGATGTTTGGTTCCAACTGCCATGTCCTTCTGAGATGCAGAGTAGGTGAACGGATGACCTCCGCATGTGTGGTTCCCACTGTGAAGCATGGAGGAGGAGGTGTGAGGGTGCTTTGCTGGTGACACTGTCATGATTTATTTAGATTTCAAGGCACACTTAACCAGCACGACTACCACAGCATTCTGCAGCGATACGCCATCCCATCTTGTTTGCTATTAGTAGGACGATCATTTGTTTTTCAACAGGACAATGACCCAACACACCTCCAGGCTGTGTACGGGCTTTTTAACCTCTCTGAACCACCCATCCCGGATCCGGTATAATTGTCATCAGCAACGCTGAATAGCATAGCGCCACAGTCAAATAATATAAATAATAATATACTAGAAAATATTCATGAAATCACAAGTGCAATATTGCAAAACACAGTTTAGCCTTTTGTTAATCCACCTGTCATCTCAGATTTTGAAATTATGCTTTACAGTGAAAGCAATACAAGAGTTTGTGTAAGTTTATCAATCGCTCGACAAAACAATAAGTACACCTAGCATCATGTAACTTAGTCACGAAAATCAGAAAATCAATCAAATTAATCGTTTACCTTTGATTGATCTTCTGATGTTTTCACTCACGAGACTCCCAGTTAGACAACAAATGTTCCTTTTGTTCCATAAAGATATTTTTTATATCCAAATACCTCTGTTAGTTTGGTGCGTTATGCCCAGGAATCCACCGGAAAGAGCGGTCACGACAACGCAGACAAAAATTCCAAATTATATCCATAATGTCCACAGGAAAATGTCAAACGCTTTTTATAATCATTCCTCAGGGTGTTTTTCAAATATCTATTTGATAATATCAACTGGGACAGTTGGCTTTTCACTAGGACCGGGAGTAACAATGGCCGCCTCACTTTTGCGCACAACTCACTCTGAGAGCCCCCACCTATCCACTTACGCAATGTGGTCGTTCACGCTCATTCTTCAAAATAAAATCCTGAAACTAGGTCTAAAGGTTGTTGACACGTTAGGGAAGCCATAGAAAAAGGAATCTGGTTGATATCCCTTTAAATGGGCAATAGGGATGCATAACAACAGAGAGGTTTCAAAAACAGGGGCACTTCCTGATTGGATTTTCCTCAGGTTTTAGCCTGCAATATCAGTTCTGTTTAACTCACAGATAATAATTTTACCGTTTTGGAAACTTTAGAGTGTTTTCTATCCTAATCTGTCAATTATATGCATATTCTAGCATCTGGTCCTGAGAAATTTACCTTGGGAACATTATTTTTCCATACATAAAAATAGTGCCCCCTAGCTTCAAGAGGTTATTAACCAAGAAGCAGAGTGATGGAGTGCTGCATCAGATGACCGGGCCTCCATAATCACCCAACCTCAACCCAATTGAGATGGTTTGGGATGAGTTGGACCACAGAGTAAAGGAAAAGCATAAAACAAGTGCTCAGCATATGTGAGAACTCCTTCAAGACTGTTGGAATAGCATTCCAGGTGAAGCTGATTGACAGAATGCCAAGAGTGCGCAAAGCTGTCATCAAGGTGGCACACAGACACTTGTCATATGAATAGAAATGATAGATAAAATGTATCGATGCTCATCAACCATTGGACATAAACATTACACAAGTTGGAAATTTCTAATTCAACAATGAGTAGTTTGGAAGGAATCAGTGGCTCCTGCCTGCTATTCAGTGGAGGGGGTGCGTGGTCCAAGTCTGGGTTTCATTTTCCAAGCTTAAGATAAACATTAGGATAAACATTCACACGCAACACCATAGGCCAGAAAATGTTGAATACACTGGTCATGCTGTCAATCCAGCATGACTTCTGCCCCATTCAAAACAACTGGAAATCTCAGACTTCAGTGAGTTCAAGACAACTGGTGATTCAGAAAGCCACGAGCTCCGACTGGGAAAATAGGTTTTGAATGGTCATCCAACTCGGAATTTGCCCACAAGAAGGACCGCACCATCTTTCTGTTCAAGTGAGCACAGCACAACAAGGTGACTCCAGAAATGTATTGTATGCCGCTGCATAAATAATGTAATATGACAGGGAGATATGTATACTGTAGCTAAGAAAGTAATACTTAGTGTGTGTAGTAAGCTGTTAGTAGCCCATGTGCCTCACCCTAATTGTGGTCCCTTTCCCCCTCATAACGTAGCCTAATGTTCTGACTTGGTGGTGTACATGCAGCCTATAGCCTGTTTTAGAGAATCGTCATCAAATATTGTAAGAGCTTTCATTGCCTGCTTATATGCCCTCTTTATTTATCCTACGGTTCTGACTTGGTGCACAGGGAAAATACTGTAAGAACGGCCAATGTTCGGAATTCTGTCGCTGTACATTTCAAAAGTGCTAAACAAATAGTTATATTGACTACGTCGTCCTAGCTCGCTCATTAATGTCTTTAGTGAAACTACGGATCGCCTCTTATCCGCTCATCGTTCCCTTATGCCATAGTTTGTACATCTCAATTGTCAGTAGAAACCACATTTATTTAAGCAAGTCAGTCATTTCAGCTAAGCTTTTTAAAAAGGCAGTGAATGAGGCTGAATGAACTCTTTCAGCGCCAGACAAGGCTCCACTGATGGCCAGGTGTAGCAGTGATAAGGATTCACTCCATGGTGCTGAAAAGAAAGCTCTGCTGTTGGGACAGCTTTATGTAGGCCCTAACAGTTTGTGGGCAGCGTTTCTCACCATTATAGTGCATTTAATCTATTGTTTAGTGTTGTGGCTTTACTGGCATACATCTAAACAAAAATTGGGAGTTTGTCCCCCAAGATTTACATGCTAAGATCGCCACTACAATTTATGTACTGTTTAGAGGCTTTGCTGGCATGCATCTAAAAAAATATATGTAGAGTTTGCCCCACCAAGATTTACATGCTAAAATCACCACTGCTGTACCAATAATTACAGATGGACAGCAATATGCTTGCTAAATTGAAGTGCCAGACTGATTGGCTTTTTATTAGACAATTGACACTAACAGATGTAAGCCTAAACAGTGCAATGTACACTCCTCGAGAGAGGCTATCCAGACACAAAGGTGAACAAATCGATGACTTATGTGGCTCTGCTGAGAGACGAAAAGGAACCGAGCAATTAATAATGAGCCCTGCAACAAATATCCTTTGAGTGCAGATAGAAAAGTGGTCCCCAAAGGTGGAGAAACTCCCCCTTTACTCCCAAATCGACAGACAGTAAATCATAACAAAAAAAATAATGACTGTTGATAAAGACTGTTGTCAGATGCCCTGAGTGATATATCATAGGAACTCGTGGCTCTATTCAGTCCGTATCGCGGAAGTGCAGTGTTAGTGTGATTGAAATTTAAAGTCAATATCCCCATGTTAGCAGAGACTGCATGGCGGCTCAATCAGAAATTACCTTTACATTTCTATCACGCAATCTGTAAGTCTTCAGCGATACCGACTGAATAGAGCCCTAAGGGAGCTAGAAATGTATTGACCTGCTTTGTGCCATATAGCTGAGAAAAAGCAATGGGTTTTCTAGTTTACATTTTTAGTTGACACCAAAGCACCAACAATTCCGTCTCCTCCCAAATCCTCAACTAGTAGTTGTCACAATGTGAGTTTTCCACATGTTCAGTTATACTGTAACTAGGGGGCATGTTCTCTTACTGTACATGTGTTAGAATACACCTCCATCTTTTGAATGACACATTTCACACAATGGATTATTTTGTGCTCTCCAGAGATGTAGGCTAGTAAATGCATGTCAACACTTAAAACACAATTTTATTTTGTAAACAGTTTTTATTTACCAAAAACACCCGTTTAAAAAAAAAGCAAGGTCCTGAGATCCCAGGTCACCTCACAGATAAAGTTATAATGGTTAACGTTTTTTAAGTTTTATTTCACAATCATCTTGGGTTCACACACACACACACACACATTACACCAACCATACACTCAGTTCACAAGGTGTCCGCAGGTCCTAAGTCTTAAAAAATGCGACAGTGTTTCCGCAGCTGCTTAATGGTGGCCACCAAGGCAAACATCTGTACAAAATGTCTTTACATCAAATGACAGCCTACTCCTACCGAGGCGCATTTTCAAGATGCTAGAGCGCTCCACATGTCGCTTACGACTCTGTGTGTGCATGTGTCACTGCAAGTCAGATGATGACAGATGAGCGAGCAGACAGTAAGGTAGGCTACAAAATAGATAGCCAATTCGAAATATTGCTTGTAGCTTGGCTATTTAGCGCACTCGTTAGCTAGCTAGTGTCATATGTATATATGTAAACATTCATACGCATAGCTCATATATTATACAGCGCCAAGCCAAACCGCCTGACTCAAGTCATCTTACGTACCCCTGATAAAACAGGAACCAGCTCACACACCCAGCAATAAAACTACCCCCCTAAAACTACCCCCTCAGCTCTGTTGTCTCACGACCCCAGGAAACAAAGACATTCCATCGCAAGAACACATACACCCAGCCATAAAACTGCCCCCTCTCTGTTGTCCTGCCTCACGATCCCCTGACACACAAATATCTCCTTAAATAAACACACACATCTCAACCCCCCTCTACTGGTCGGGTGCTCAGAACAGAAGATTCTGCTGTGCACCAATGGGGCTCCTGCTCTGGCCAGAGCAGGTCCGCCTCCAACCCTTCAGGACCATCCAGATACGACAAGACTCTACCTACTTTATTGTATAAAAATGATTGTAACCTTTGTATAGGTCCCTTTTTCACCTGACTCCATACTGAGTTATGCAATAGGTCCGTGCACGTTAAACTGCAGGACAAGATATCTTTTGACTCATTAAAACTGCCTTTTGTTACAACTGAAATCCACTCTGTCCAGCGTCCGTGATTTGGTCTCGACTCTCCAGTATTTGAACACTAACAAACTTGGTAGCAGAGGATGGTTATTCCTGAATTCGATCTATGATAAGTTTGGTGTGAGAGGACGAAATAAATCAACGGCTCAAAATCAGACGGAAGAGTGATCTGTACAGGAGAAAATCAGCCATTCATCTTGCCTCAGGAAACTGATCAGAGCGATCTACTAATAAGGTAAGCAGAGCCTGTTAAATCGAAATCTGCATATTGTATTATAGTCTAAACCAAATTTTGATCAGAAAGTACTGAGCGTGAGTATGAATCGTTGCCAAATTATTTTTACATGAAAGAGATCTTGTTTTGCTTGTTTTTATTTTTTATTTTTTATCAATTGGCCTATACTGAGTTATTTTAATAGGAATATGTGAATTGTGATTGACCAATGTGTTAAATTCCTTCGGGACCCTATTTGTTCTGAAATCTGCATAGAAAACTGTCCTAATTATATATATATTGGGTTGTGTATAGAGGTGACGTTAAATAGTGGCTGTGTTTTAACATGTAAAGGACACAATTATGGATGTTGGAAATTCAATGTGAATTTCGTACGAATTAATGTAGTATTGAGAAAATATATGAACCAGGTTTGACGTTCCACGATCTTGAGACCGGGGAAATTAAATTGAAAGAAACGTATGTTGCGGAGTAACCGCCGTGGCTGTGTTACGTAACTGGGTTATTATGTACTCGCACTGCTACTCTAGCCAACTAGTAGTCGAAACACTGTGCCGCTTTGATTGACAGCCGTTGGGCTATACACTGATTTTCAGTTTCCCAATTCTGCTGGTATTGCCTAAAGTGTTAAAATTATTCTGACAATTGTTATAGAATTTTCTGACATATTGTTCCAAGAGGTGATTGCTCAATTATTTTCAGAAAGTATTTAAATAATTCGCTGAACAATTTCTTTTCGTTTTTCTATTTTTTATATTTCCTAAAGGACTAGAATTATTCTGACAATTGATATAGAACCGCTTGAATTTGTTAAACATATTGTTCCAAGAGGTGATTGCTCAATTATTCTCAGAAAGTATTTAAATAATTCGCTGAACAAATTTAGGTTTTTCTAAATTCTATCGGTATTTCCTAAAGAGATAGAATT